>NW_003805503.1:1414765-1616189 GCF_000255335.2 Galendromus occidentalis
AATCCAAAATGGCGACCCGCTCCTATACTTCACCATAAAGAAACAATGTCCTAGGGGGGGGGGTGCTTTAGCCCCATACAGCCCCGAGGTGGAAGCGCTACTGTACGGAATTGGGAAGTCTCGGATGCTTGCGGCGCTACGCAGCCCAGACTGATCATCATTCAACTCTTGCAGGTTGACCGAGAGCTTTCGGACTCAGGATCGGGAGACCGATCCATCAACAGGGGTTGGATTGTGTGGCTACGCGTGAGCGCATTCCCCCGTTAAGCGATGGTGCTTGATTTTTGGTGTGTTGAAAATTTCGGCACGGTGCTTATTCTCTCTCAATCAGATTTTGCGCGATCTCGATCAGAGGAGCGAGGACGACAGGGGCATATAACGGATAACTCCCGTCGACTAATTGAAAATGACGCTTCTAAATTGGAACCAACCCCGAAACTGAACACAGTGCGAAACTTCTTCGATTCACTCATAGTGACCCAGAAACTGATCCGATTCTGCGGGAGGAGATGGCTAATCCGCCATACTGAAGACAAGCTTTCCGGTGCGCATGCCGTTTCATCGGCCCACCAATGAAATCCTATCGAGGAAATCCGAGAGAAATCTCAAGCGAAATCCATCCTATTTCATTGGGCGGAAAAAGTCCAATCAGGCTCGAGAATCGGTCGGGTGTCGTTCAAATCGATGCATCTACTTTCCGTATAGACTTCACTAGCTCCACGCAAACATCCCGAGGCGTTTCGTACCGAGCTTTGTTTCACAATTTCTCTGAGCTTGCGGATTCGTCGCAAGTGATGCGACTGCGACGGTCAACAGCATCTCTCAGATTCTCGATCGGATTCAGGTTTACCGAGAGTTTCTTCGAGGTTCCTTCATGATGCCCGTATTTCGGTGGATAGATCGAACCCCGTTCTTTTTCAGAAGAGCAGCCCCAGACCAGCATGCACCCTCCTCAATACTCGACCGTATTTTTAGCGTATTGCGGAACTTGGGCGGTATCGTGCGGCCGACGCGCAGACGACGGCAGCCCGACCAGCAACCTTCCGGGCCGAACTGATCGAATCTTGATTCATCGAAGATTAATGTTAGGTCCTGCGTATTGCTCCTCGACATCCGCAAAGCAACGGCCAGGCGGAGAGGATGGTCGCAACGTTAAAGAACGCGATTTCTTCTGATCCGAAGTCCCTGGATGAAGCGGTGGCCGCTTACAATTATACTCCGTGTTCCGCTATCGGTGACTTAACACCGGCCGAACTGTTTTTCGGACGCAAGCTCCGAACGCCTCTCGATTCCTTCCGCAAGGAGCCGGTCTCGGATTTCTCTCCCACCTCTTACCAACGACGTATGAAGGAGTATTTCGACACCCAGCATGGCACGCTTCCACGTTCTCTATCTTTGGGAGAGGAAATCACGATAGAGCTGGCCAATGGCTCCCGGGTCCGAGGTGAAATCAGCGGTTTCAGGGGCGACGCCCTGGTTTTGGTTTCGATGGACGGGAAAGAGCACGTACGTCACAGGAACCAGGTCCGGAAAAGGGCTCAGGGCGCACCGGAACCTCTGAGCGTGGACAATGAGGAACTTCTGGGTCCTATTTTCGCGGACTCTAGCCCAGACTCGGTTTTAAGAAGGTCTCCCCGTCTACTTCCCCCGGTCGATTACAGGCGACTTGCAGGACTCACTCCCTCGGGAGAAAGGGAGGAATGTTAGGTCCTCCTCGCCCTCTATCGATTCCGGTTCCAATAAAAAGGCTGATAACTTCGTTATAGAAGTTATTCAGTAGTCCAGACAGTTGATGCCACGTCGTTACTTCCCTACCTCTAAGCACAGAACTCAATAATTAACACTGAATCGTTTTCTCCACATATCAGGAGGAGCTGGCTGTGAGTTAGCCTGAAAACTCCCTGACACCGATGGCTTCTTCCGAGATACGCGGCCGGAAAGCTCCGCTCTTCGCGCACTCTCTTGGACTCTTGCCGTGAGCATGTTGTTCCGACTTCTCCTCGGCCGGCCGATGGCTTCTGAGATTCCCGTGACCGGTCCGAGTAGCTTCCTCGTCGCTGATCGAGCATTTCCGTGACTTGCGATGCAATTAGCTGAGTACCCTGTGTACTTCAAGGCGTTCAATCTCTGAATGGGGGACAGCTCCCTCCTCAGGGAGTCCTGGACTTAGGGAGTGAATCTTCAGCGTACACACTCTATTCGAGATTGATATCGGTACAATGAGCTTTGATGAGAACCGGGCGTAGCGCTGTTCCTCTCCGATCTGGAGAACAATAGAAGCACTACCTGCGGCGACTTCCAAGCCATCCACCTGGAACAAGAGACCGGGATGACACCTCGAGAACCTCTGGTGCATCGGAATATACCGACGGGTGGCCGAGTGCTGAAGGCGTTTGCCACCCCTCGTGCAAAGTGCAGCTGAGACTCATACCCTAATAGAGATACAGTCTAAACCGCTTATAGGAGACCTCTCGGGGAACTGAAAATGGTCGCTTATATCCGGTCTCTCCAATATCCGAGGTACGGGTTTTCCATGGATAAACCTAAGGAGTCCCGTTCTCGCATGACTCGGATGCCCATACCATGATTCAGCGCAGAGACGATCATTTAAGAGCGAATTCTGATTTATTACGCAAGTTCATCAGAGCCATATCTTATTCGGGAGCTTTCGGGAACCCGGTTATCGAAATTCAAGGGACTAGCCTGATCCACGGACTTCCGAGATTTAGCGACTGGACTACACGGAATGAGAGAGAATATCTCGACCTCCCTCATTCTCGAGGAAAGATAAGCCCGGATCATCTTACCAAGGAGCACGTCAGCGGGAATTCTTGCGGTCATCCAAGAGATTCTGATTGTTATGTGAAACGCCTCGAAGGAATACCATAGTCGGTGCGCGAGGAGATTGTAAAGTTCTTTCGCTCCAATCGATCGCCGCTGCTGTCGTCTGCTCTGGTGTCTCAGCTGCTGCTGCTGATACGAGCAAGGAACAACTTCTCCATGTCTGACGACTGAGACAGCGCAGTGTCGGGGGCAAAGTACGGTTTGGCCTCCGAGTCGGCCGTGCTCTCAGTTGCATGTCCTCCGAATTGAAGCTGCAGCTCTTGACCCATCAGTCGGCCTCTTCGAAACATTATAAGCAGGATGTGACGACCCGCAGCCTTGAGATGTTCTCCTCCGTGGCGCGAACTCCCGCTTTGTGGCGGGTGTTTGCGGGGCTCGTATTTTTTGGTGTGTGGTTTCTACTATTTACCGAGCTCGAACATCGAATGAGAACCATCGAGGAAACCAATCAATACATGGGTGAGTCCTTTCAGCACCGAAAATCGCTACCCTCCGTTGAGTATCTCATGAACGTCTAAATATGCACCATTCGCTCTAGACCTATTCAGAAGGGCTGAAAGGTTTGGCGCTGTCCACCGATCAAATCTCGGGGCGTACCGTATTCGAGAAAAGATCACTCTTCTGAGCGAAGCACGTACCTACGTGAAGCTCCCGAGTTCGCTCCTAGTCGACCATAGCTAGATTACGATATCATCACTCACAGCGCTCGCGAGATTCCCTTTGATGTCATAATTCTAGGAAGATGGCCATGAACTAGCGATGAGATCAGCGTGACGGCTGCCTCAGAGTCGATTGTTGTGAGAAGCGACGTGGATTCAGTTTATGAAATGTGACCTCAAGTCGACGAACGGACCATCAATCAACTCGTGCTTTGGCTTTCGACTTCAGGACTTACGCGATTAGTTTTTGGTTTCGACCTCTTGAATCCGAGTTATCCTTCCGTGAGAGAACCGTCTCTCGAGTCTGGCGTTGCGTGGAAATCTCTTCGTCGGGGTGGCTCGGGAATCAGATTTCAGCGACGGAATCTTAAGCTCTCCTCATGCTCCGGGTCTAATGGATGAAGTTGATTAGTACCGTGAAGTGAACCTCATGATCGTTGGATCGGAAGGGCCTGAGTTCGAACTTATTCCACAGGCAAAATGCTCGCACGGCTTAATTTCAACCGTTATTCTGCGATAGGAGAGCAATCCTCCCAGAACGAAGATTTAGATGAATCCTTAGGACTCCCTCTAAAAACATTCGAGAATCAGGTTTGTTTAACAATGCGAACCCTCTTCCTTCATTTTTCATTAAATAGCTCTGATCGATGGAAATCCGAACTATCGTAAGATCGAGATCACGCCGATCCATTACCGCGCGGACTTTCGACTTGAAGCCGATGCCATGGCTACTGAATCCGTGAACGGCTGACTTTTGCAGGTCATAATTTACAATCGAGTTCCGAAAACGGCATCGACGTCCTTCACTGGAGTTGCTTACGACCTTTGTGTAAAAAACAAGTTTTTCGTCCTTCACATCAACACAAGTCGTAACATGCACGTCATGTCCATCGCCGACCAAATGAGGTGAGTCAGATCATGGAGTCGGAACCCCTTGCACGATTGACCGATCGAACGCATCAAGCCTGTTTCCTCTTGGATCATTGGATTTAGCAGCTCGAGCTCCGCAGTCTCGGAGATTAGAGTCGTGAAGGCTTCAGGGAATCGGAGAGAGGACTCGGTTGGACTGTCCGACCCTAGCTACGAAGTCTGCTTTGGAGGAGTCGAGTCTAATTACGTTTGACGTGCGAATGCTCCGAAAGGGCTATTTTGAGCGTACTGGACAATCGATTGTTGAGCGATTCGGAAATGAGAGCTGGCCTCAATACTTAACAAGAGAATCGTCACTCGTTCAGGTACTCAGTGAACATTTCGCAATGGGAGTCGATGAGACCTTCAATGTATCATGGACACGTGGCATTCCTGGATTTCGCTCGTTTCGGGATGCCACCGCCGATCTACATCAATATCGTCCGCGAACCGCTTGAACGGCTGGTAAATACTGAGCCACCTGTCTTCGCTGTTTTCATTCCGAGTCGTATTTGCAACCTCGAGTTCGAGGGTCCACCCGAACAAAACGCGAAATGACAGCCCATAAATCAAGATTTAATCTGTCTCCCTCTTCAGGTCAGCTACTACTACTTTCTCCGCAACGGGGACGACTTCCGACCACATCTTCAACGTAGACGAAGCGGAGACAAACGAACGTTCGATGAATGCGTCAAACAGATGGGGCAGGATTGCTCCGAGGATAAGATGTGGCTCCAGATTCCTTTCTTCTGCGGTCACACGCCGAACTGCTGGCAACCCGGCAGTCGATGGGCCCTGGAACAGGCTAAAATGAATCTTATAAACAAATATCTTCTGGTTAGCAATGAATCATTCCTGTTTCTCAGAGATTGCGTTTCCTCTCACGAGTCGCCTAAAATCAGAGATAAGAGACTCCTCTGGCTGAACATGGCTGAATATTCCGATTCCAGGTCGGGACAACGGAGCAGCTACAGGACTTTGTTGACATCCTGGAAGTTGTCTTACCGCGTTTCTTCCGAGGAGCCTCCCAGTTGTTCCACAGCGGTAATGTCCCTCGTCGATTGGATCTGTCGAATGGTTGCATCGGACGTTCGAGTGTCTCTGAGTCATTTCGAGTCGTAGGCACGATCAGGACTGAATTCCAAGAGCTCTTTTTTCCGCAGGCAAAAAGTCGCACCTGAGGAAAACTTCGAACAAAAAGCCAGTCAACGCCGAGACAGTGGCGTTGATCAAGCAATGGCCAACCTACTTACTCGAATCGGAGTTCTACGAATTCGCGAAGAGACACTTCAACTCCATAAAGGATAAGCTCAATAGCGAACAGGGCTCACAGCAATTCTTCTTCGAGAAAATTCGACCAAAGAAGCGCTGGTGATCGACGCTCCTGGTATACGGGATTCCTCGTTGCTTATCGCCGCGACGATGGGTCTTCCAGCGGGATCGACGGGAATAATGCGTCATCAATCCGGAAATACTTCGATCCGTTTCGGTTGTTCCGGTGGCAAGGAGCACCGTTGTTCGAGCGCACCCACCTACATTATTGAAGGAAGGTCCAGTAGCCATTCCAGAATCCGCTGTGATTCAAAGTAACCGAGGGGCTTTCACGATTGGGGTTAGCGAGCAGCTTTCACATTTGACCATGTCTCGTGCTCGCTCCGATCGATTCTTGAGCGAGAAGTTTTGCCTCGTGGTAGAGGGCGCGCTGTGCGAGTTCCAGAGTGAATGCAAGAGAGAAATGTCCAACGAGTGGACGAGCGGTGATTCAATTGCTGTGCGCCGGAGAGCCAGTTTCGCATCTGAGGAAAGACTTCTTGGATATTTTCTAATCAACGGAAGAATGGGCAGCTCTCGTCTTTCGTCCAATTATGTCCGTCTTCGCTCTTGTCTTTCTCCTTGAATATCCCGAGGCTCACGAACGAATCATCCAGATATCCTGCCTGACATGACCAAAGCATATAGCTCATCCCCAACTTTGAGATCGTCGACACGTCTCTGGAACGGTATTACCGGGCGAATCAGAGCAACATTGGAGCTTGTCCCGAACAAATTCTCGCGTAGCGAGAGCGAGCTTCCGGACGGACCCCTCAGCCCGGGAGGGAGCGCCGACAAAAACAGATTCTCGATGGCGACATTAATCATTATGTTTGGTCGAAAGATACGGAAAAAATATTATCAGATCAACCGATATTGCAGACGAGGTCCACACAGATCTATCGGCCTCTTGCCCGGAGTCAGTGCTCTTCTCTCGGGGTTGACCAATTGTCTTTCATATTGACCGTCTCTCCTAGATACCGACCGCCACAAACTTGAGATGCTATGTACAATCATTTTCGAACGGGCAGGAACACGTTCGACGACATCGGGAACGAATACGAAACGTTTGCTCGTTATCTAACTGTGCGTGAGACATAACGGTATAGATCTCGTTTCTTCGCCGCTCCGCCATGCGTCTGAGTCGGAGACGGCGCAGAGAATGAGCGGAAACAGTTGATTCCCTCTTCACTTTCGTCAGCGTATGGCTTTAAGCGGCCCAGTGTGGCTTGTTATAGATATCACGATCGATAGGTGACTACCAGAAAATTGAACGACGGACACGACTCAATGATGTATGCGTAGCAATAAGAGAGCAATCTGTCAACAATACCGAGTGAGCTTCTCTTGCGGTTCACAGTCTTTCATGTGGTAGATGAAGCGGATCCCCCGACGGCTGATTCTACTGCTTAGGTGGGTCGATGACGAACCCTTGCCACGGCATCCTTATCGTTTCGTCGACGATTTCGCAATCGTAGCAGTTCAGGCCGAGGGTCATTGAGCGATTCCCTCCTCGGGGACCAAAATTTCAACCTACCGGACAGAATTCGGTCTCTCAGCGATGAGCCGGAAGGACTGCCGTGCTACCTACGCGCTTATGTTGACGTACCGCTTAATCGGACGAACAAGGGATGGAAGAATGATCTCCGAATCGTACGTATGCTTGTCTTGACGTGGAGAGGATTCTGCACCTGCAGCTGTTCGCCACCTGCCCCGACCTCCACTCTCTCAACCTATCCACTGACAATCACAATCAAAACAATCACTTACACTTTAAGTAATTAGAAGCTCTCTCCGGAGAGCGGGAACTCAGTGCATGTGAGCACACTGTCGCGTTCCTCCAGCAAACACCCGGGCTCCGTTTTCCACGGAGCCGCTTGTCTACGCCTTTCGCTTGACACTCGAATCTGCTGCCTTGCCAGCTACGTTATTTTCACTGTAACTTCAAAACGAGAGCGAAAACCAATAGTGAGACACGAAATAGCTTGCTGTCACTTGCGATCATGCTCGAAAATCGGAGCGGCCATACTCTATCAGCGTTCGATGTCGTTTATGTTCAGCTGTTCAGTTGTTCGACTAGTCGTCTTTAGGTAGGCTGTTGATGTTCTTTCAATTCAGTCGAAAATGTTTCCTTCGACCTGTCAAGAGTATTCATCTTCTCAATGATGTGAATCGTAAGCGCGGTTCAACTTGCGTCCCCCTTTACCCTCTACTCAGCTAGAGAGCCGGTCTCTGAACGTATGACGCCACTTGCTTATTTTCCCGACTCGAGAGAGGGAAATCATCAGACCAATCTCAGAAAAGTTTACGCCATCCAAGTCGATGGCGCATCGTTCCGAAGGCGTTCATCGCTTCTGACGGATATTTTGTCTCTGCATATCACGTGTTCTATTTTGATTTGTATCAGGATTAAGTCTCTATGGCAGATCTTCCCCTGATTGATAACTTGATACTGAATTGTCACATTCACGTCGAAAAATGCGAAAACCCGCGACACTCGTCGAAAAGATTCCACGCAGTACACATTACTTAAACACAGAAGTATATATACATATATACATACTTATACATAAAATCCTCGCGACGTTTTACTTGGGAATAAATTAATTGTATCAAAATCATGAAAACGGCAATTCCTCATTCGAGTTCTGGAATCAAGTTCCCTTCGCGAATTGCCGGCCCATTTCCGGGGATCGAAGAATCCGCTCCTTCTACAGCAGCAGAGAGCGAAAAAACGCTGTCAGCCGTTCCTTAATCACCTGGTGTCAGATCAGCGAAAGCATGCCGATTCGCCAACGTATAGGTTTCGGTCCGATAGTCGAATCCCTATTCCATTCAAGTGTTCATCGAAAGAACGTAGAGGGAGCAACATGAAGTATCCAGATTCCGGACTCGTGAGCACCCATGGTTCTCTCGGTTTCGAGCATGACCATGAGCTCCGTATCCATCTCCCCTAGGAGCATGACATGATTCTTCACAGAACGACTGATTACGGCGTTCCCTGCCCGACCGAATCCCACTCATTGAATGCCTCTCGATGTGAAGCTCCTTAAGAATATTATGGGAACCATGGGATTTCGTGGTATGATCGGGTCCAAAGAGGAGGTGGAGCTTTGCTTCTGGATCCAAGAAGGGTTGGTCGTCGCCTCCAAGATGGCACGCCGATTTGAAGACGTCCCGGACATATTCAATATGCGGAAGTGTAGCACGAATCTCGTCTGGACAAGTACGCGCGGTTTACATGTGTTCTTAGCGTGAAAAACAAGAGCTCGAACGGTGGAGCTGCGAATATCGGACCCGGGCCTGCTGGATGTTGTAGCATAGATCTTCCGCGAGCTCCAAGAAAACTTCGTTCGCGGGCTATCGTCAGAGCCCCGAGCGAAAAGCAAGCTTCGTGGCCATGAAAGCGAAACGACGAGAGAACCCCTTCCCTGGTCGGCAGTGGTTGCGTTACCGCCGGAAAATGTTGAAGAAAGTCTTCGAGGAGATCAGGCGTAGAGAATCAACAGTTGTAGGGACCGGTGAGATATTCCGATGAGTGATATAGCGCGAAATCCACATAAATGACGGGGATTCATCTTGCTCAGTCTATTACCCGTAATGGGTGTCTTTGTCAAGCGCGAAGAACAGGACCCTGACTCCTGCCTTCGATCCCCAGCTCGCGAAGACGTTCTGCCTCTGGATTCGAATGACTCGCTGTCAATGAACCATTTCGATTCCATACTGCAACCGCGGTGTGAAGATGCTGAACCGTTGGTCGTGATCCCTCACAGGGGAGATCCTGAAGGTAGGAGAGACATGGAGGATCACGGAGACAGAGAGTCCGGCCCTGAAGGATTAGGTTCCACCTCATCAGAGTTCCCGGCTGAGGAAGAGGAAGTGGAGCCGATTTCTGATATCTTGACGGCTCAGCTGGACCGTATCGACCTCGATCCGAACCCTTCAGAGGTTGCGCGGATAAACCCCATCAGTGATCAGCCGCAGAGACACAACAAGGGTTCGGGTTTATCGAATCTACTTATCCTTCTTACTACTCTGACCACAATTCTCGCGCGTCGTGTGGAGAGACGAAATCGATTCTACCTCCAAGGAGATCTTCCTTCTAGATTCTCTCCCGATCCTCCCGGAATCCCCTGAACTCTACTTCGACGACAGCACCGGCCTCATCGAAGTGGTAGGCGTCCCGAAGCCAAGAGCCGCGCCTGACGATCTCATGATCGACGTAAGAGAACAGCTGGAAACCATTCTGGCCGAATGGGAGTCTCTCGACAAGCCCAGAGGAGCATTCGGAGAACTAATTTGATTCGATCTGCTCGTCTCAGCCTCCCGGGTCAAAGAGTGGGTAATGATTCAGTTGTGTCGAAGTGGTGACATCTACGATAATATATATAATTTATTCTTCGGAGGGAGACTCGACATAGCTGTGATGTGGATCCGGATGTCGAAGCCGGAATCTTCGTTCTCTACCTCCTGGCGACCGATGGCTCGGTGCTCCACCGGAGCTGAAATATAGTTCCGAGCACACAGTTTGTGCCCAGGACCCATCAGAACTACTCTGGGACATACAGAGTAGCGTGGTTAGTTAAATAAATCCGGCTTTATTGAACATTTGTTTGAGACCTCCACATTTATTTTGAATCGATGAGTCGGGTCTCCAAGAGCTCATGCTCTCGACAGGCAGACGGCACAATATGTACAAGTTTGGATGCGGCTCGAACACCACCTCTTTCCAGATCCCTTAACCGCGATCACATCTGGACTTCACTGAGTTTCTCTTGAAGTTTACCGAGATCGATCAGACACTCCTCCATCAAAGGCTTAACGCCGTGTGCAATCTGAAGCGCATGAGAGAAATTTAGGACGCAGCGCGGAATACAAGCATCGTTCGTGCGGTATCATGATGCCGGTTCTGATCGACTCAAACAAACCTTAATTAGCGACGATATTTGTTGACAAAGAGTCGCGGGTTCCGAGTCCCCCGTTTGGAGGAGTCCGGTTATCTGACACAAAACCTGGTCAATGAGAAGCAATCGTTACGAGAATATTCGGGGATCTGGATCAACCTAGCTCCATTAGGAACAAGGGTCCCGCCTTCGTCGGGAGCTTGAAACAGCACGAATGACTCCTTAGACTGACCGGCATGAATCCGAGCGTCACGTTTCCGTAGGTGCCTTCCCTCGAGGGCGCCGCGTCCTCCTCTGCATGACTGGGGTCCATGAGGACTCGATCCCCGTGAGCTCGGAGGTTCACTCCGATGACGAGATCGAAAGTTTCGATGCCGGAGGTAGCCAGCGCTATTCCGCAGGCGGTGAGAGCTGCCGCCAAGACACCGCCATCGTTTTCGAGACAGGTAACCCTGATATCGATTGAAGCTTTCGGATATCGTCTTAGCTGCACGACAGGCTTGAGACTCTCTTCAAGCCAAGAGGAATATCTCTGTTCCAGCAGGGAGATGTTCTCCTGTCTTCCCCCCGGGGTCGCGAAAGGTTCGAACGTGAAAACACATCTGAGGATCATGGAACGTAGCTGGTGTGAATTTGTTTTTTTCAACTCCAATGACAACGTATGTCGCTTTTCGGAATGCGCAACACGAATCACTCGTCTGGGCCCTAGGCTAGCGGATGCTGAGCGACTCTTCCGAATGAAGCCGATGGACCACATGTCGAGCATCAGCTAGTCGCTGGGTATCGAAAGGAGTGCCGTTGGAAGACGAGAAATCTCACCTCAGTTGCGCTTTGAGCGAGAACTCTTTCCGGCGGGTGACTTCTCGAGGGCCAAAAACGGCGGCGACGACCTTGGTGCTGCCTTGTTCCACATACCCCGATCCAGAAGCATCGCTGACCAAGCCGGATTCGAAAACTTTGATGAGAAATGGAGCAGCCATGAGAAAATATTTCTGCTCGACCTCCGTCCTATCTATTAAACAAGAAATGCTAAGTTCGAAACAGGCTGATAGGTATCTCACTCACTCCGGGGCCTTAGTTCTTCGTCGCGGCGGCCGTCTTTGCGCTTACAGAACTGAAAAATCGTAGAATATGAAAATGCTAAACAGCCGGGCACCTACTGCGGGAGGGGGGGAGGCATCGTCAAGAGGCAATGGATCCTTCCGCGACGAAACGCTTTTGAAGTCCGAGAATCGAAGCTCATTCGATGCCGTCACTATCCATGACTGATGAAACACGCGATTTCGAACTAAGTTGCGAACCCGCCGCGAATGGAACTCGACGTGACAGCCAAACCCACTCGACGCGAATAGGATCGCCTACTACTCGAACGGCACCGACGGAACTCAGCGCCGTTTATCCGTCAAACGCGGATACAGACCTCTTTCTCTGGTTCTCTCGGTCGCACCATGAACCTCTGGTACGGGACCGATGCAGCAACTCTGGTTTTCCTGTCGGATCCCAAATTCATGTTGGAATCTGCGGAGGTTCGTGACTCGTAGCGGAAAACCGGGGAATTTTCAGAAGTCGAGCCGGCGCGGGACCACCGCACGGAAGTGAAGTCTTAGCGCTCCATGTGCGCACCGATTTGTTTACGTTCGCGAACAGATTTTGAATCGAGTGGCGCGAAATGACGAGAGCCCGAAAGAACAGCGAGGCGGCCTGAAAAGGTGCGTGAGCGGCGGAGCGCCTAGTCGCGACCAGATGAGCTTGTCTCTATTTCTTCCTAGAGTGGACTCCGATTCCGATTCCTCCGTTCCGGGTGAAACTCAGAATCCCACGCTTCAGCGAAGAACTACGCTGTAGCCCCCGGTAGGTAGCGAACGTGGGGTGCGAATCACGAAAAATGGTCACAACCTAATCGTCTAAATCCGAAAGAGCAAAGCATCTCTTCAAGAGAATTGTCATTGTCAAATATGCTTGACTCCTCGTGAGGCATCATCAGGAGGTCATCCCGACCTCGAAATTCCCCTCGCCTGGGTCAAGTAGGCCATAAGAAAGGCTCGGGATGATGAAGCTCGAGGATCACGCATCCTATCGAGAAAAACATGGTGGTGAGAAGTTTCCAGCGTCGGCAGTTTTGACCGGCAAGATTATGGCGGCTCGATTCCGTCAATTAGATACGGAGAAAAGGCGGTCTCCGAAATCTGTAATTTCTTCAGTCGATTCACAAGCTATGCTGTGCGCCGTATCCAGAACGCGGCACGCCATGGCGCTCAAGCATTGAGTCTGTGGGACTTGCAATGCTCAGCGCGGCGTACAACTCTGTTCACAAGCCATCCTGGGGATTCTGTGGCGAAAGTACATATACCTGTCATGGATCATCTCACACTGGTCAATTCAGACGGATTTCGGCCTCCTGGAATCGGGGTTTCAATCACTTTGCAATCATTCCTCATTTAGGTGGGCTCGGGACGAATCACGAAGAACAACGCAACCACTTTCGTGAAGAGATCGATCGCCGACGAAAAATACTTGCGGGGTTCAGTCTCTAATTCGTCCAGGGCAGAACGAGAGTCTAGGAGAAGACAGTTTCTTTCTCTCGGGTTTGGGTAGATGTATCGATGGAGGAGGTTCCGGAAACATGACCATTGAAGTCTCCTTCTACCTGGATCCCGAAACGGATCTTCTTGTTTCGACGACTCGAGACTGATCAATGATCATGTATCAATGCAATATTCGCGAATTTTCGCCTCAAGACTCTGTTGATCTACAGCAAGAGTTATTTCAATCACCATAAAGCGATGTATGTCTGTATGGACGACGCTCCATGAACTAATGCCGTTTCATGTCCATGGATCCTGTCGAATTCATGGAGAAGGAAAATCAGTAGTACAAGTACCAGATAGCTTCATATATCGTCTTTGGAGGAGTAGGTGAGGAAGAATGAAATGAGCTTAGTTCTACGCCGATTACCCGACTGATTTACAGACCCAGTAGAATAGCCCAGGACTTCTCGCCGGGACTGACGCGAGCGGGAGGTTTGGGCTCCTTGAGGATTGCGTTCGCGTGTCTGATACCCAGATGGCTTGCTCCATCGCATAGAAACAAATCGAAAAACTTGATATCGTGCCCGCGTTTCGATGAATTATTGTCAACGACTTTGTGTGGCATGTGGGGAACTTACTGACGGTTCTCCAGAGACAAGGGCTTATATTCCTCTCGCTAGTTTCGAACGTGCAATGAAGCCTCACGGCGACAGCAATTTCCCCCCTCCCCCACGTGTCTGAGTGAGCAGAGAGGTCATCTTGCCCTCTGGAACCTCCGGTACTGGGAGCATTATTACCTACAAGAGCTCGGAATTTTTTCGGCATTTTTCGACGTGAAATGCCTGTTTCATTTTTTCGTGCCTAGAGTGCCTTTTCGAACTTCTGATGGGCCGAATCCCGAGGATTTCGGGGGAAACTGAGGGTTTCTTATTGAGAACGGTGATGAGATGAGGTCGGCGAACCTAGTTCCCAGGAGCACATCTTGCTCTCGACAAGTTCCGATGCTCCGCCAGAGCGCGCAAAAAAAATTCGTCCTTGTAAAATGCTCGTATCGGATCGGCGTCGATTACTCATTGATGGCAGTCCATGTTACCACATGAAATTCTCACAATACGACACTGATGGGCGCTTCGATGCGTTTGTTTCCCTGCCTCTAACGCCTATTTTGCCTAGTTTCGGTGCTTTTTCGAGGGTTTTCAGTGCCTTTCCGCCTGCCATTTCTGAGATTTTTGAGTGCCTGAACTTCCGAGCTCTGATTATTACCCGCTGGATATGGAGAAATGCATCGGGAATCTCCTTCGACGTTGAATCCCCTCCCCCCGAGCCGAGCCGAGCGCAGCGGAGGGACGCCGACTCTCCGAAGAGCTCTTTGAAAAAACTTCTCAAAATCAAAAGGGATTCGGGGACGAACCGAACAACGTTTTCGGTGAGCTCCTTCGCTGTCGTCATTACGCTATATTTTTGTGGGCGTCATGTGGTGCGCGGCTGTCGGCTGGCGGAAGGCGGTTAGTGCTGTAGCTCGCTTTTACGTACGTGGAGTGGTCTGGGGTGCCAGTAGGGATGGCGCATGGTGCATGTTCCGAAGACAATGTGCCGCTCGTGCGCAATCAGAGCCTGTCTGAGGTGAATTCACCTCGCTCAGCTGGCGACCCGACGACAGACTGACGGAAGTGAGCAGGAGCTCCGACCGTATAGCTGAACCCGACTCACGACGGCTCCCGAGAGAGTACGGAATTCGTCGGAGACCTCACTCGTAACAGGCGGACTGGAGCGATTCTCGATCGAGGACCATTCGTTAGAGACATCTGACAGGCTCCGGTGTCGGAACCATTCCCGACGCCTCATTCCAAATCCAAGCTTTTCCTCGGGTAGAGCATACAGGTGATTTGAGCACTTTAACTTCAGCTACAGGTCAGGGGAAAACGCACGCGGCGGATCGCATCTGGAGCCGCCCGACGCTAAGCGGCTTCTCTTCGACTGCATTCAGAATGGGAGTGATCTCGCCTCAAAACAGGATCGTGCGCGCCCACTTCGAGTACACTGCTTTCGACGAGCTCACTCCAGGATCCTCCACGGAACTCTCGTGTACCCTCGCTCTTAGATGATTTTCAGGCAGAAATTGGCCTTCCGTTTGATATCTTCCCATTCGAAGAATAAGCCCGCGGGTTCCGAGTTGCAGGAGTCATTTATTGGAGCTCCGATCCCCCTCCTTCTCTCTGCGGCACTGTTTGTGGGCTCGATGCCCAACTCATTTCTGTCGAGCGAGACCCCCGAGTTCTGAGTCGAGTGCCCTCGAAAGACGAGGAGCGGTTTGCAGGTAGCTCTGCGTCGGTGCCAACACTGACGAGGGAAATATGAAGTCCAAAACTCACAGACAGATGGCTGGCTGGCTTATTGGATTGCTTGCGAAATATGAGATATTCTAAAGCATTCAAGTCCTCTCGAGCTCCTCTCGGCCACCGCCGATGCGCTCACTACCGATGTTGACCACGCGCGGTGAATAATTAATATCAAAATTTCGTTCAAAAGAATCGACGCATCCTCTCGAGGTAATTTCAACATTGGCATCTACGCAACGAAAATGTCGGAAGCGATTAAAAGCGTTCGAGCGAACCCACCCCGAATTTCTGCCATGAGCCAACGAAATGATGATGGGCCTTCCGCTTGAGGAGCGCACACCGAAACAAGGTGAGTAGTCGCGTGGCTCGTGTTTCAACAAGACCGATCCTTCGCTTGACGTCTTCAGAACGCGGCCCCTCCGAGGATCCGACTTGCAGCTGCAGCCGTCTCAACTCCATTTCATGATTCGAACCGGGAACGAGAAGTGAATAATCCCGGAGAAATCACCTGCTCCTTGTTGTGAGCCATAGGTCACAACTCGCCACTGGGAGCATCACCTAAGAACGGAGCTGGAACCGGACCGCGGATGACGAGCAGTGGTCACTCGCTACTCTCGGCTCCTCTACGTCACCACTATTTGCACATATACCTGCACTGCTTATCCGTGACCACGTTAAGTTTCTAAGCGGGCTCCATACGTGAGAGCTGAAATGACGTGATTTCTGAGGAGTTCTGAAGGGTTCGGCTGTGAATCGGTCCAGATGGTTTCCATCTGCCTTCGGATACGAATCCGGCGGAGCGTCGAGGCAACTCATCTTCGAACTAGTCATAAAATCACGTAAACAGTTGGGTGAAATATCAGCGACCTCTCGTTTTCGCCGAGCTCGGGATCGACCAGGGTGTAGACTATTCAAACACGAAGGAGAAAATTGAAACTGCCGGCGAATGTATTCGATCACCACGAGTGCTCATGACCGAGTTTGGTTTGAGAAAAGACGAACTTTCGCATTCAGACCGTTTGTCGAAGATAATTGGATCGGATTCGGGTCGCTTAAGGAGTCCACGATTTTGATTGAGTGCTCTGTAACTCGACATCGACTGAAATCTTGGCCTTCGGACTGGCTTTGATGGTTAGCGTCCGAACTAATTGGTCTGATTCAGAGTTTCCGAATTCCGGGTTTTATCACATTCACGAGTGAGTCGCTTCTAATGACTCTTTCCGTCGTTGAAAGACGTGGGAAACGCTCAAAACAGTATCCTGCAATCGGTTCCATCTTCCCCCGATATTCGGTAAAGGTGGATGTCCGGAGTTGGGAACTCCTGTTATCTTTTACAGGCATGGACTCGACTAGGGGCATGTGCATCCATGAAGAGAGGTATTGGCAGAAGGATCTGCTGGTGACGACAGCGGGTCGGTGCATTTTGTCGTCGCTTCGCCTCGGAAATTATCATCAATGTACATTCAGTGTTGGACGCTCTTGTTCACGGTTAACCAGGGACTAAAAGACGGACACTGACATCGAGGCGGACACTGTTGCGCAACGAACAAGTTCGTGAGAGCTTGCCGGCGCATGTGGCGGACCAACATAATTGTAAGTTAATTTTGCTCCGGTGTCAGAACAGGGCCCAGGCTCATCCACGAGTGGACGCTACGTGGCCTAGTTTCAGCCGATGAACTGAAATGTGTTCACATGCACCTGGCCTTTAACAACATCTCATTAAATGATAACGTCAATGGTCTCAAATGAAGTGAAAAAACACCACCGAGGAGCTGTTGCAACACGTCTGTCGCTACTCTGACTGAACTCAAATTCAGGCCTGAGGGCTTCCTCGTAACGACTAGCGTTATGGGCATTATTCGAATCCGTACTGAGCGTGTAGCTCGCAGGATATCTCGAGATGCTACTTCGTCTGGATGAATATTCCAGTATCCTAGATCTATTGTGGAGGATTCGAAGAAAACGGACCAACACGTGTGGGCTGCTCCTCGACCCACCTGTTTGACTAAGGAGGTCCGTTTGCCCGGCCTTACGCCTTTCCTCGACGCTTCCGCTTGCATAGTGCTGGAAGCAAACACTCGACGCTGGATTGGATTGTTCCGAAGCATAGGAACACTTAGCTATAACAAAAGTCTCATGGGAACGATCCTCGACCGTTTTCGGTGACCAAGCCTTGCTCTGGGTGGTCGTCGGTTCTGGTGCTCTGTTTGCTTGGGCTATGGAGCGCGCCTCACTGACAGCTCCTCCGTGGACCAGGAGACGAGAATTTCTTCTTGGAACACTAATTCTTCCGAAGTGAAAGTACTAGCAGCCCGAGTTTCCATTTCAGGCACCGACTTCGGAAAAGAACCGAAGGCGTCGCCGTGGCCGTGACATTTAAAATTCTCGCCAGACAACCAGGGCGTTTTCAGAAAAACACTCTTCATGCATGCGATCCTGTCACTGTTCTTCGTCGCCATTCGAACAAAGACAAGGCAAGCGTTCGACGAAAAGCAGGAAAAAGAGTATTCAGGGAAACGCGCGACCGAACGACAGAAAGATTAATCGTACATTGGCGAATCTCGGCTAATAATATTAGGAACTCCAGATGGGAGCAATGAGCCTGAACGTCGCGCCGTGTCCATCTGAGGAGGTGCGAACTCGTAAATAAAGTGATAGATGTGTCGTGATTGATTCCGACGACCGCGACCGTCGCATCGGGTGAATCACATTTGTCGATGAGGACGCTCGCCCTAGGCTCCGACCAGGATGCTCCCGAGCAGCTTGACTTGTACGTGTCCCTCGCCTTGGACAAGGATAATATTTTTGGAATCCTGTATTCCAGAGCCTGGTGCGTAATCGTTTGCCTAGAAACTCCGATGGATCAAGATTGGAATATGACTAATAAATGCATTTCTCCGGTCGAAGAATCGACTGGTTCAATTCATTCCGGAGAATGATTCGGGCGACTTCCCTGCCGATGTTGTTGTTGCTTGTTGACTGACCGAGGTATAATTTTTACAATGTCCTTGAAACCATCGTCGTCATGGGCAGTCAACAGTAATAACAGAAGCAGCGCGAATCTCCGCGGTTAGGGACTGACTATGGCGGTGGATTTCCCGCCAAAAATAGTGCCAAGTCGCGGGAGTCTACGGCAGAACAGAGGTTTAGTTGAGTCATGTAATCGAAGAGGAAATTGGCGCACTTCTTCTGTTGCTTGGCGCTGTGCGGCACTGAGCTCATTACGATCATTCATGGTGTTTCCACCCTCGACATGGTGAGATGAGAATCATGGGAGTACTACTTGATCATGCTCGGGCACTAACCGGCGACGCTGACAGCTCCTCAACGCTTTTTCCGCGATGTTCCGCGAATGTCAGATGGCGGGACACTGTTTGAGACACAGAGAGTCGTGAAGTGTTCCCGCGCTGCTGTGTCTTGGGGCACCGAATCTGTTGATGAGTCCTCGATTGATCAGCGTCCGACTCCTCTCCGCGCGCCAGATGAGACGCTCCATCATTGTGTCCTCTTCTATGTCACCGCTTACCGTACGCGACAAATTCGCTCCGAATTTCTCGGAGGCTCCCACTGCGAAGTCACGGGAGCCCGGAGGGACGGGGGAGGGGGGGGCACGGGCAAGACCAGAAAAGGACAAATGAGAAGTTTCAGATCTGCTACGTATCAATCTCTCAGATCGAATACACTATCGGGAATTCGAATATTATCCTACCGGTTGTATCTTTAGGGACATGAGGTCCCTCTTGAGATGCGGGAAAATGCATGGAGGCGTGAAAAAGTCGCATCGGGCTTCGCGGGGAGCTCATTCGTCGGTGCATTCGGAACTTTGAAAGATTGGCTCCGTGTCCGTCGATGAAGGATCGGCAAGCTCGCCGCGCGTACGAGGCTTCCGATCGAGCTTTCGGATGCAGGAATTTCATTCTTCAATCCTGAGTCAAGCATTCGACAGACAGCTATCGTTCGGTGACCGTTTCAATTTGGCTCCTAAGTGTCACCTCAGAACGGCGATCACCCTGCCGGATCGCGTTCCACGGTTCTCCGTCGAAATGAGGCAACGGCGTCTCCAGATTGAATCACCTAGTTTTTAGCTGATATCGTACACGGCTTGTCCAAATGCTCATCGATAGGCTCCTCGATGATAATCGATTTTTGAGAGCGATCCAGATGCGTTGTTTACAGTCTAAAAAAGCGGCCCAGAAGAATCGCGCGCCGAATAAAGCCGTCATGAAGCCGGAAGATCAGGTGCATGCGCGTGGCTGCGAGCAGGAGCGAATGTCTCGGGCGATTGCGGTTCAATAAAGTCTCTTTCCTTGAAATCGACTTCATTCGTCTCGGAGATTCCGGTAGCTGCGGTGGATTGTCGCCACCCGTAAGATAATGACGCGGCAACAAAAAATTAATTAATCAGCGACAGCTCCCGACATGACGGATCGCTTCGCCATGATACAGCTGCATGGAGTCGAGTCTGTGTAATCTCCCTTCACTTCGTAATCTCGGAAGCGTTGGTGGTCTTCAATTCCTCCATTAAGGAATGGAATTGCAATCGAATAATTCCCGCGAACACAGTGGCACCGCTCCCGCCGAGAGATCTTCAAAATTATCCAGGTGATCATTCTAGATGCCTAGATTTCGACCTCGGCCGATGTGGTCCGATATCCGAAAAATGTCTACTACCTACAGGACCGAATCTGTTCCCATCAGTAGCACGAATTCGATCACTGGAGGATCAGATCGCAGTTTGCTGTCCGCTCCCCCAGATCCGGGTCGCGCAATTGCTTGGTGTCCCTCTCGTAGGCTTCAACGGTGCGGTGCCATGGACTCGAAACTTCAATAGGAGCACGACCCGAGTGAAGCACGATAAGGATTTTTTTCTAATAAGAGATGACGATCCCTAATACGGGGGACCGTCGTGCCTGAGCTGGAGGAGATAGAAAATCGAGATCTATGTCAGACCGGCGCGATTGGTCACTCGGCCGAGCTCCGAGGGGATGCATCAGCTCTCCGTTCAACGAACTGACGGATCTGGTGCTCGAACGCTCCTTCATTCCATGGAGATCCTGGAGGGCGTAGAAGCGAGAGCAGATTTCTATCTCTCATTAATTTCCTCAACATTCTCCCTATACATGACTACCGGAATCAATATCGATCCGCTTTAGGATCTCCAGCGAAACTCCCACAAGATCATCGGCCGCATCACCAAGTCTAGGAAGAATGTTCTGAGTTAGTAAGTCGGGATTGGATTGGTTCCAGAGACGATTTCCCTTCGCCTGAATGAATTTTGGACAGGTCTACGACGTCTACGGCACACCGTAATATTCAGAACCAGCGGAGCAGCAACCGTCGCAGCTTTCAGGAACTTGTCCCACGGTCAGGTTGAACCGATCGATGCCGGACCCACCAAAGCGGTACTGGCTAATGTACATACATACATAAAACCCAAAAACCCGGTCAACATCCAGCCCGCTCGCTGTAGATCGATACTACGGCGAGAAGCAGGAACTAGGTCTTACGCGCGTTTTCTCGGTGTTTGAACAACTGACGTCAGGAAGCAAATTCTCCGTCCCAGCAGCCTCATAATATTTTTTGTGCTCAGTTCCATTTCGACAGGCTGCTTGTAGAATGGCATGGGCTCCTGTCGTTTCTGTGCGAATACAAGGTCGTCGCACACTGGAATTCGGCTTGCCATCGTAAAGCTCCGCTAGACTGACATGCTGATGGAATAATCACTGTGACCAAAGAGCTTTCTCCGCTCATTAATGCCGTCATAATTTGTGCCGAGATGAGAGGTCGAATTAGTTTGCGTTCGACATGCTATTTTTGGGATTTCGAGCTCAACTTTTTATATCGACTAGCGTTCTCGTAAACACCTCGAGACTGGAGTTTTTTCTCCACATCGGCCACTAATCGAGGTCTCAGCGATAGGTACTGCGATTCAGATTCCGCGGCCAGCCCCTGCTTTCTCATTCCTCCGCCGGGAATCAGATTTATGGCTACGGGAGATATTCTCGGAGAATATTATCGAGAATCTTCAGTACCATAACACGGAAAACGAGCTCCCCCGGCGGGATCCAAGAGAACCGCTCATTCCACTGTTCAGCCGCTCGTCCAGCTCGACATACCGGTCCGCGTAGAAGCCTAGCATATCTGATCATCAGCAGAAGTGAAGGAGAACGAAAAATAAGCGAGACACTCACAGCGGCGAGGGAAGGGAGTTCGGGTTCTGATCCTAATGGGACATCCTGAGGCCCGAAACCCTGTGCGCCTAATAACAGCGCTTAAGAGACTCAGGATTCGAGCCGTTCGCTCCTCGGACCGACATGCTTTCATACTCGTGGTTTATGCCACGATCTCTGTTCGAGCGGATCCGGATCGGTGGATCTCCGAGAGGCGGAGTAGATTTGGGGTCTACATCAAAAGCGGCTGTAGCAGCCGTCGCGACGGCCCTCGGAACAGGCGAGATATCTGATGCTGGTCCATTTTCGGTTAGCTCCGACCTCATATAGAAGTTGAAGCCAATTTTTGACAAATATTGTGAGCGGCTCATGGAATCAGAAGAATTGAACGTCGAGGCGTCGCTGCGAGCCGACTCGATATGATCAACATCTCCGACGCGACGTATTCGTACGAACAGTTGGACAAGTACACACGCATTCAAAGAGCAAGCGACCCCCCACTCCGACGGGTAACGGTCCTTCGGCTTGGCGCGCGCGGACACCAACCGTCGGAGTGGCTGGCCCTGAGTGACGTAAGTGACGTAGATGACACACAGGAAAATGACCAGATACCTGCAGCGCTCTTTTTCTCCGAAAACATCCGAAAATGCGCATGATTTTGCCGCGTTATCGTTCCAGCGATTGCTTGTGTGAGCGCATCAGAAGATTCCCGATCTCTCCGAAAACTAATCCCGGTATTGAACGAAGGCGATAGGTCGAGGATGATCATCTGACTTAGACGACCTCAAACTGTTTGTCTACTTGCTGATAGGATATGTGATTTCACGAACGTCGGTTATCGGTCTTTCCAGTCGGAAAGAATTCTCCCATACCGATTCCGTATTCAAAAACGTCCTCGAGACCGATTCGGAATCTTTCAATACACAAGATAGTGTCGAGGTTCCATCCGAGACATTGAAGTGACTTCTTTCCGCGTGAAATCGGAGACTGTTCTTCGAAATGCCATCGGAAAAAACATCGTCAACAAAGAGAGGCGCTATTCACAGGATCGTGGCGATCGATTTATCGTGAAGTCGTCGCTTCGTCTAATTAATACGCACTGTGCGCCACTGGTGTCAGTGTGAGTCCGGATCGACATAAACGACGCCGAGTTATCTGTGTTGCTCGGCTAGCGCGCTTGCTCCTGCTGATACTCACTCAGCCACAAGATTTAGAAATGTTCGCGCCGTTTTCCAAGGTCCGGAGGCGCGGGAAAAAAATCGCGGACGATCAATCCGATTTTCTACCGTGTCCAAACCTTCGTCCTGGTCTGATGTTTTCGTCAGGCTAGGATGAGGGGACGCAGCGGGAGTTGAAGTCTTCATCTGAGAATAGACTGTAGATCGTAGAAGCTCCGTAGAGCCGAAGTACCGGAGCCGGGACCCTATAAATGAAGCTCGATCATGGTCAGGCACCATACCCCATACGCACTCCCTCGGATTCAGCACGATGAGTTCTCGAATAGCGAAACGAAAAAATTCGATGGGGCTCCGTCAAAGACGAACACATTTCGTCCTCGAGTATATACCCGCATGCGTATCGGCTTCCTTCGATGTACACTGAAAACATTAGTGACCATGAAGAGCCGAACGCAGTGAGCACTCGATCCTTCGACGCTCCTGAAATCGTTGGGGAGTGTAATTCCGAGGGCTCCAGTGAAGGAGGGCGACTCCGGGTCCGTGCGCGCGCGCGGTTGAAGCCCCACAGGTTTGCACGGTGATTGATCCTTTTCATGGAGGACGAGGGACAAAAACTACATAGAAAGTTTATGTTGCTCAGTGTCGAGCCGAGCGAGAGCAGCTCGTTTAATTCTAAATTATGGTTGACACCGTGCGTCCTGCCCGACGACTGTCGCTTCGCAAGTGAGGAGTGTGTCCAAATTCGAGTTTTTTTAATGTATCCGAATCGCTAAGTTGGTTGTAAAGCTGTCACAATTTGCGACAATTGCGACGAGCGGCAAACTTGACGAGTGCCCGAGTCGAGTGAGGGAGCCTCTCGCGTGCATCTCCGAACCTACGACCGCACTTGCGAGTCGAGCATTCGGGCGGTCCTCGAGCAATTCGCCGCGTCCAGATCCTCCCATTCAGCCGTTTATAATTACTCTTGCTTCAACGATTCTTCGCTGTCTCCTGATTGACCTTTCACACACGCGAGGGCTCTCGGGGTTGCAAGTAGCAAGGTATCGCCCAGGCAGGATATTATGCTCTTCGAGGTGCCGATAATTCCTCTCGCAAGACCGTGGCCGGTTCCGCGAGTTTATTCGTGGCCCTCGAACCGTGGAAAAGTATCTTCGGAACTAAGCTAGCAATTCAATCGAATCTGGTGCACCGAAGAAAGCGGAGTCCCGGATTCCGAAAAAATAATATTTTCTGCCCGTTCAACCACACAGTCTGCCTGAGCATGACGAAGCGTCATGGCCCATTGAACACGCACCCGTTCGTTGTGGCGCTCTCATAGGCAGAAGCGCTCTAACAGGTAGCGACAAAGGAAACAGCTTGTAAGAGAGAAATCATTTTCACGGTATCGCTTCTGAACCCTTTGCTCTGGCTTCGGAAAGGGTGATCTTCGTAATCTACATCAGGATGAGCGGTTTCTGCTTGGCTAAATTTGACGTCCATGTAGCGCACATGCGACGGGTTCCGACAGCCGAGAGGAACTTCGACAGGGGACAGACCGACCGGCTTCCTCACACTTGTGTGGTTTCCGTCAACTTCTAACGGGATCGGCACTGTTGTGAAACGGCAAGCGCTGAGGGATCGAGCGCAGAGCTAGCCCAGGTGGATACTCGCGAGATAGAATCGTCCATCCATCCATTCATTCACCGACGTATACGTTGTTGTCTCTGGGCTGGGCGTCCGATGACCGTTGATTCACATTGCTATCCCGATCACAGTTCTGCTTTCGGGCTTCCGTACGCTCGGTCCTCTCGAATTGATGCGGAGCGATTCACGTGTGCGTGCCTTCCTGCGTGTCTCATCAACGATTTCGAGTCTGATTCCGCAGGAAATCCAGCGCTAAGCTGCTTCGGTCAGACCATTGAATAATTGTAGGAAAACTGCGGAGGCGATCAAGGATTTTCAAATAAAGTTAATTAATTATTTATTCGTGATCAGAAACAATGGCTCCTTTGAACTCCACCGGAACGATGTAACTTTTGCTCGGGATGATCCGAAGAGATTTCGTTGCCGAATAATTTTCGCCCAAGATAGACTGGACGTCGTTGACGTATCCGACCGGAGCCGCCGAAAAGGACGCGACGCCGGCGGCGGCGGTGGATTTTCGATTGATCGGGACTCGAGCTATTAGCCATGGGTCGGAACGGAATATAGGCAGGCAAACCAATACAGTCACCCCGATTCATTGCGGCTGACGCTTATTCCTACGTACCGCCTGCACTCCGCTCAGGCTGAAGTCTCGTTTGAGACTTCGGCGGTGATTGTTATATAAGGCATACACATATATCTTGTCGAAAAATCCTTCTATTTCCTGGCTAACATCAGGTGTGTTCGCTCCGTGACAAGGGCAAACATTCGTGACACTTGTCATAAACAATCTATTTATGGAGGACCGAATCTGGGGTCGTCGTCGCGGCCACCGTCAGCGGCGACGTGGCCACTACCGTCATCATCGTCGTCATCTCCGTTTGGTCAACCAAGCCGAACGTGGTTTCCGCAACGTCTCTTTCTGGCATTCGGCGGCGATGGTCCCTCGGAGCTATCAAGCAGCTTTCATGGAGATTGCAGTCCTCAATTATTCAAGCAGGTGTCCGATACTTTTTGAGAATTTTCGCTCTTGAAAAACTCAACCGAGGCTTACCATTAGAATCTGGTTATCATACCTCGCTGATAGTTTCCTCTATCACTCATTCGGAGAGGCGAATCGAGAGGCTTCCATCCAATCCTTCTGTGTCAATATTTTCGACTGCAGTTGATCCGATTATCATGCAGCATATTATGTTGCTATCCTCGGATCGTGGATGCCACCGATTGTTTTGAAGAAGACACATGCATTTGTATACTGAAGATCGAACGGACCAAGGTCGATACCGCCGACAGTGAAACCGCAAAATGTTCGCGCGTAAATTTCCGAAATGGATATTTATAGGAGCCTTCGTCGATAATGTCAACGTTGGCGGTGTCGACGGCTGGCCGTTTTCGATTTGTCGTGGTTGTATTTGTACGAGGCCGGATCCATTTCTGGTTACGACAGGCGCTTCGCCGGAACAATACGACACCTGATGGAACGTGAATAAAGGTGAGAGCGGCGCGGTTCGGCACAGAGCGCTGACAGGTATCGGATGAAAAGTTTGCTTTAATGCCTTCTCATATTCGTTATCTGATCTCACTACGTGCTCGTTCGTGTCCTAGTGCAACGGAAGGATCGAAGGCGCGCGCGCGAACAAACGACGGCCGCAGTATCCCCGACTGGAAGGCCGCATTTTGTCGTTGGGCAAGTGGCTGGGTGGCTCTTTCGTTGATGAGGATGTTCTAAAGAAATCTCGAGACGTAATCCCGTTACGGCAATTGAATTTTGCGCGGGCTCCGCAAGGTCACTTCGCGTCTGGAGGAAAAAATACGGCAAAGTGAAAAACATTTCGGCTGATCGACGCCTCATTTTCCTCCTCGAGCTTGCGTCAGAATATCCGGCGGATAGTCTCTCGAATCCCGGGCAGACGCCGATGCTCCGACGCTCTCCCGTGGACAGGACAGTCATTATTCTTTGAAAAATGAGGATCAAAGTAAACAGCTAATTTTCTCGGGTCATGAAGTCAATTATTCCTCCCTAGTTGCCCGACTCAACTCAAGAGGCGCAGCTCCCGGTCCTGGTAAGGGGTATTCCGGTCCTGAGAGACTTCGCGGCGTTCCACTGGTCGCTTCTCCTGCGGGAGGACGGCGCCCGAGCAGCTAGCAGCTCGAATATATTCGTATTCGTATTCATGAAATTATCGTAAATATTTGAACTCGTAATTACGAATACGAATATGCCCCACCTCTGCGGGGTAGCTGGCAGCTACCCCGCAGAGGTGCATCTCGAATGATTCCTGTCGTTTCTTCGTTTGAGCTCCTCCCGGATCGCTCTCCCCGTGCAACGACATGACGGAATTGCACTATAGGAATTTCGGCGCCAAAACGCGGAAAGACGTAGAAGAGAGTGAAATCCGGCTGACAAGGACGGCCTTCACCCACAAACCTAGACATTGGCAGAAAATGCGCGGTCTTCATCTACGTCACGGACTTGTCTTCTCGGTGGCTTTTGCTCCTCGCATGCAGCGCATGTCTCATTGGAATGTCGGATTTGTGGCTTATGTAATCCTTAGACTCTTTCAAATAGCACAGAATTTTACGCATGATCGATGCATCACGGATAAGGAAGAGAGGCGTCATATCATAACTGGATGAGAGACGGTCGCGTGAAGGCGCAACGCTATCACCTGCCGCTGAACTTCCGATCAAATCACGTTAAAAGCCTATTATTACGGGTGTACGCCACGTCCGCTTAGGAAGTTGCCTCCTCCTAGATTTCGAGGGTATCGCTCGCCTCCCCAAGCAGCGGCATGGGATCATGGCATGAAAACAAGGAGGGACATGGAGGGTGAGAAAATAAGACTCTGCTGTACCTACACGCTTGTTCGGTCGCATAGGAAGCGGTCTCAACAAACCGAGCTGAAAGAGCAACCGCCGAAGCGATCTGTTGCTTCTAATAGCCATCACCGGTGCGGCTCGCTGGTAACTATGAATGGTGGTCGTCTTTCATTTGGGAGAAATTACTCTAGGGATAGTAATGTGCTCTATCTGCTGTCGGGGGCCTCAAGCTCGAGCTCGGGAGCGAGCCAGCGGCGCCGCTAGTCGAGTGCATCCGCTGCGAAGTACTCATTCCTCAGGACTCATCTGGCGATGGGGAAACTCGAGTTAGAGAAGACGCTGGGTTCGAGTGCTTCACACTGAGAGTAAACTCGCCTCTATTTCGGCGGACCGCTGCCTATCCAGCCAGCGCTCCTCCCGATCCACTCCCGGCTTTCCATCGATCGACAGAGCGACCGGGCGAGCTCATCGAAATACATGACCACAATTTCCTTCTATGGCTCTTACAACGACCGCGAGAATGGAATCAGGGATCCGGGATGCAGAGAAGCGCAAATACAATTCTCTTCCGTGAGTACTTGACCGGAATATATGGTGCTCGTGACAGAATCCATCTGAAAACAATTTCTTCTTGTACGGACGCTCCCCTGGGCATTTAGAATGTCTTGGGCGGTTGCCTCGGGCTCAGAGCTTTCGTGGGTACTCAGGGAGGACCGTTGCGGTGATCCATATCAGCTCACGAGCATCAACAATGAAGCCGGTCATACGGATGTTAGATTTTGGGACTGCTGACTTCTGACAGTCACGTTCGACAGAGCAGCCAATATGAGTTGGAGAATCGTCGGAGAGCTCGAATCCGCATCGGTCTCGGATTGTCCCCGTAGCTTTGATTCGGATCGGAGGTAGGTAATTAAGAAGTACAAAACTTCGCTCGCTGCGGAAATCGCGTGCAAGGTAGGAACGCTCCCATGCTATGTCGCGGATGGCCCGCTCGGTCGAGTCGTTTGTTCCTTCTTTTGTTGCATGATCCGATGATTAGAACGAGCGCGTTCGATCACAGCGGCCGTGTTTCTCACGCTGGTCGAGTGGATGGGCACAATACAATTGGTTATCGATATCTGTTTCTGTCAGACCACCGAGCTCGTGTGAATCTAGCCGACGCTACTTAGGACAGAGTGCCGCAGAAAGTACCCATTCGAGACAATGAGTCGTATGTTCACCACAAGAATAACCACAGAAAGACCCTAATCGGGAAAGCGGGTTGCCAATACCGTAGATGCCCAGACCGGGTTGACCTCTGGAAACCGAGGGGGTCTCCTTCTGAGCGGACCGATTCTGCACTTCCCTTCTTCGGTTAAATTTTGCATCACACCCAGGTGACCTTGGGGCTGGAACGTAAAATATTATTACCATTCTTTGAAACTTTCCCTGTTCTGGCACCGCGGCTCCTCACTGAGCAAGCGAGTGAGGACGTTGTCGGTTGGCATCGCTTTCGGCGGGAAAAAATTGACGTTGCCGACAGACAACTCTCTCGGACGACCAAGGCTAACCATAGAACGTGTTTGGGATCTTTCTTCATTCTGATTGTTAGTGAACGAACTGGCGAGCGAGCTGAGTTCCAAGGCTGCTTCGTGCATAAAAAGATAAACAACCAAACGACCAACCGACGTGGACAATGGATTCATCGTTTTCGCTCACGTTGGGAAGCGCAATGTTGATCCTCAGCCCTTATTCATAATAGGGACTCTCTCCAGGAATTCGCGGTCTCTGGATGAATTGACTCGGAACAGATCCCAAACAGACCTCGATGCTTCCTGGGGAGTCTGCGTGAAACTGCCGTCGCGGCGTGAACATGGGTTCAGACTCTAGAGACTTGTGGGAACCGATAGACCTGATAGATCCACTCGTCAGGGCCGTGCGTCCTCTCAGCTCACCGGCGAGAGACCATCCGGATAAGTGTTCAATCGCTGCTACCGGAACAAACGTAATACGTAGAGAACACGCATCGTTCTGAGCCGACAGGAGCTGTCCGCGCGAAAACCGCAGCAATCGTGGCGCGTCAGACGCTTCGGACCGTCCGGTTGCTCCGCTCGGTGCCATTCATCTCATCCGCTCGCATAGAGGAAACGCTTCCGTTCAATAATACGGCTCCCTTACCGACGACAGATGTATTTGGCTCGCCAGCCAACCGACCAATCTGGTCAGACGGTAATCGAGTAGCCACCCACAAACTCACGATACTTTTCTGCCACCTGACGGCAACTTCCAAATTTCTCCTTGGTCCGAACCAACCGCTCACCACTCCCTCTACAGATGACTTTCGGGACTGGAAGCAATTTTCGAGCAGATTTTCCGCGGAAAGACGGATCGATGCAATAATCGGGACTCTCTCGACGGGTTGTCGATACGAGAACTCTCCACTGGCAGGACAAGCCCATATTCGACGAACTCTCGGAGCGATCAGCACGAAGCCTCCAGCCTCTAGCAATAGTATAGCTTAAGAATCTCGGCATCAGAGATTAATGAACGAGGGAATGATTCAGCTGTTAGTACCGAACTGGATTGTCGGCGGTGAACAAGTGCGTCTGAAATGTAATGATACAGGAAGACAACGACCCCCCGCTGGACTATAGTGAAGTGCACGGACGCACCCTTCAGACGAATTCGAACAAGTGGATGATTCGTAACCTGCCAGAGCCATACGAGAGCAGGCGCCACTTCCACTCCGATTCTTTCCACGCCGAGCGTGCACTTCGGACTTCTATAAAAGCAATTACAATCTCGAATTTAATTCCGCACGAATTCGCGATGACGGGCCATGGCTTGAAGTGCGAACTTGCTCCCCCAAATTCAACGAGTACGAATGTAGATAGGACCTGTTCCCGTATTCACGAGCAGAAGCAGCAATACGGATCAAGCTCAATCGTGACAAAGATTTCGTTCGGCATCACTTGCCTCATCTGTTTGAGCTCAGGCCACCGGAGTGAAATATATCCGAATCGACGACGACGATCGCGAACACGATTCAGTCAGAGGGGTGGGTCCGACTAAGCCCTGTAGAACCTGGGATTGAGAAAACAAATTTACGCCTCGTAACAACGTCAACTGGTGCGACAGCCAGCCGGGCTCAAACCAACGTACCGCCGCGCCGTGCACCGAGTCAGTCACTTGGCCTGCCCAGGTGCGTGCCTCGGCTCCGACGCTTGGCGCACTCAATTGCCGAAGAAATCGCTGAATATACGAATGTTCGGTCGGTTGGACGGCCGAACGAACGAACGAACAAACGAATGAATGGGTGGACTTCGGGCTCTACGTAGAGATCTGCATCTCTACCACCTGACCACTCGAAATCGTCGCATGTTGGGGTACATTATATGTATGTATTAAGCCTCTCTTCAGGTTATCCACTTGCCCCAGACCTGTTCCGTGATGATGGGCGGCGCTGATGATGAGGACTTGTACAAACAACAAAACCATCATCAAAAAATGAGATAAGCTTGAGGGCACTCATCAAAGACACCGCGGTCGGGCTCACGTCACCTGATGCAAATCGCACCGAGTAAACAATTTACGGGAGCGGCGAGCGTCCGACTAAAAACGAACGGGCCCTCGGTACAGGCTGTGGAATCGCGCGAAGTCTTCGAGGCTTCGGACTGAGGGAGGCGAGCGACAAACTCGAATTTTATCGCTCTCCGTTCTGATACTTTTCGATTCCCTCTCGAGGTACCAATTATATGAAAGCGAGAGTCGGCCGAGCTCCACAAAATCCCCCGATATCGCTTTCTTTCTCACTAGGTGACACCTCTGTGAAATGCGCGTGCTCAAAAGGTTGTGAACCTTCTCAGCGATTTTAAACCGAGGATTTCTGAAGACAAACTACTGACGGGAACCGTCACGAGACACAGAAGCTCGGAGAGTGAAAAACATGTCGCCCCTTCAGTGAACCTGGACTCCAACAGCGACAAGTGACATAAGAGTTCTCCGAAACACGACCAAGAACATCGTCTGCGGAGGAGGAGATGAACCTTAGCGATTTCATCAGAATGCTCAGCTCAGAAGAAGCTGAGAAGTCCAACCAACGAAAGATCTTCCGTCGCTTCTCGTGGAAGCGACAACTCGTATCTTCACGTAAACGTAGTGACCGCCGTGCTGTTGTTTTGCGGAGGATCGACTAGATTTAGAAGACACCGCTCATTTGAAGAGATACGATTCGACGGGATTTTATTCATCCGTTCCCCCCAAGATCCCACGAATGATCCCCTCGCCTAGGGCTAGACAGTCGATAAGGTTTTCCAGAATTCGAGATGTATGTATCCCAATCGCTGCCCCCTTAGGCTCTCCTGAAGGAATTGTCCCGCAGCGCGCAGAGAAAGTCGGTCACGATCTGAGACGCGTCACATTTCCAGGGAAGCTTTTCGATCTCCATATGCGGAGGCGAATTGTTGATCGGCCGATTAGAACCATTACAGCCTGGGATTTTCCGGGAGTGAAACCTCGGGAAGACGTTTTTGAATAGGATTCAGGACAACGCCGCTTTGGAGCTCACCTCGAATTCCACTCGGTGCCCGCAACCCTCGATCGTTGAACTCTCGATGAGTGTTCGGTTCCCAGCGCTCAGTGCTTGAGCTCGGAACGATATTGGATCCGCTCTCCGAGGAAGTTTCCAAGCCGGACATCCAAATGGGATTACCTTGATGGTATCGTGATCAGATCACCATAGACGGAACTGGTGCAAAGGTTGGGTGTAGCGGGTCGAGCTGTATTCGTCGAGAATCCTTGACTGCAAGGAACGGAGCGATGCGTCGAATCCCGGAGTTGCTCGCTGTCGGCCCCAGTTCCCGAGCGCACTATCGAATGGTAAATTGGAGCGATCCGAATAACAAGTGTTCTAAAGTCATCGCACACGGTCGCGTTTGGGAGAGAACGGGTTTTGATTATAATAAAGTAGCCAAGAAAGCGCAGCGATTAGCGACAGATCGTGACCGAAGTCGTAATTTCTCGGCGTTTCCAGACCGATTCGCTGCATACGATGTGAATGAACGAAATTCACGAGCTCGTCCGCAATTGCCACTGCAAGATCGCTTCTCAATATTCGAAGCTCACGGTCTGCCAGGAATCAGCCATCGTTTAGGGCATCTAGTGAAGGCAGGCAAAGTGATGCGGTCATACTTGCGAGGCTCGATCAGACCAGCGAACCCGCCGGCAGATCCCCGGCGAAAATTCATCGAGCCTTACGCGTAAGCAGACCGTAGAGGAATCGCGAAAAGAACCGTACGCATCCGAAGAGACGTTCCCTGAGGTTTTGTTTTGACAAACGACTAAGCGGCACATCGTCAGCTCATAATGGTGCATAACTGCGATTTGATCTCAAGTTCAATCGAGACAGAACCTCAGATTGAATGCCTTGAGATGGCGAATCAATGACCGCCAGACATATGCGGAACAACTAGTGCACGTTCATAGGAAAGCCAAAAGTTCGTCTGTTAGTGTCTCACATTCCGTTTAACGGTCACCCACTTTTTTGGGCCGGGAACGGAGGGCATGGTAGGGAGGATACAGTCGATAGCAGTCAGTCACTTTGGCCGTCAGCCGGCGGGGCTGTACTCAAACAGTCGACTAGGCAGGCAGACAGGCAGGTAGTCCGTCTCGACCTCACAGGTGGATTAGACCTGATCCGTTTCTGTCCCAGACGAGTCTGACGGAGGCACCGAACCTATTTCGCGTTCGACATTCCTCAACCGCGGTGATCTAAAGTCTCATTTAGTTCCGATCTAATAACGACGCTTTATCTCCGCTTGAAACTCAAGATCCTCATCGTCGCGGTCGCGGCGCATGTAGGAGGTCGATGTTGTTTTTTCAATTCGGCGATCTGTTAGGTGGCGGGGTCCGCTATCGTGTTTGCCTGGCAAGATATTGGGATAAATAAGCTCGTTCCTGTCTGTACACGTTTGTACTCGGCTTGTCTGTTCGAACCGGTGCCAGATCGTTCGATTCCTACCGGAACCGACATCCTCATGACCCAAATCCGTGCTTTCTTGAGAGGAGTCGCCGACACCGTCGCTGCCGGCAGCGTTTCTGCTCCTTCCGTATGAACCGGTACGACTGTATCTATCGAACGAAAGGGTGCCGTCTATCTCCAAACCGGATTACTCTCCATCTCATCCGAAAACGGCTCATCCCCGCCGAATTTACGTGCTGCGACCACGTCTCGCTCAGCGGAATCTCTTTTTGCCGAGTTTGAACTTGTCCGTCGATACTCGCAGGATTCCTAAGTCTATAACAGTTGAGGTTTCGACTGGGACTTGAACTGTTGAGATCGATCGGAGGGGTTTCATTTCGGCGAGAGAAAACGCTCCTCAATCACAGACGATTAATTGCTTGTAATTTCACCATCGAGGCGCTAGCATCTGGCGGACTCGGATCGGTTCTCGTGAGATTATGAGACGATCCTGCTCGAGAGAGAACTCCTAGGAGAGACGCTTGTTCTCCCGAACATACTTTTAAGACGTTGCTCCGGTGAGCAGCAAGTCGAGGCTGAAAATTTCGAACGAATGTGCTGTCACAGGCTTCGAACTCAGGATGAGATGGAAAGTCCATACTTCTGATGGCTGATTCCTGAAGATGAGGGTGGTAGGAATCGGTTCCGGGATGCGCCCAATCGATCGACCGAACGCACAATGGTAGCTCCAGTTTTTCGGCTTACCGAGCAAATCTCCAGCGGACAAGATAGCTGACGAACTAGCCTGAACATGGATTGAGCGCTCTTTTTCCCATTCTTGCTTCGGCAGGTGTCTTGGGTCACTGTCTGAATGTGGGCCAGCGGGTAGACTCTGGTCAAATAAATTTATTTAAGTTACGGGGTGTCCCACTGTCGCCTGTTGTTCTCAGTCGTGACGAGCGAGTCTTGAGAAACATCGACAGGTGCACGCAAGCATGCGATATTACCGCTAATAAACTAATAATGATGCATGGCGAACAGCTCTTCCTGGATTCGGAATCGGAAACGGCTCGATCGGGATACGAAATTCCTGAAGTTTAAGCTCAATGATTGAGGGGAGAGATCCTCCAGACCTTTTTCTAGCCATCGACCGCTCGTCGCGCGATTGCGTCTCCTCTATTTCCTGAATGAGTCCTTATAAGCCGGAGACTGGCGTTTTCTGTGACCCAGTGATGGAGCAGATTGTTTCGAAGAATGGTCTAGAATATAGTCAAAGTCTGCGGAGAGACGAGATTGGTTTCGCAATACGGTTTGTCGGTCAACGGACATCAACAGACGGCGACTTGTGCAGCCTGACTGAAATGTGCATCTGACTCGTCTCGTCAATAGAAGTTCGGCCCGTGGTTTGGATAACGAACTATGTATAGCTCAAAGTACCTGGCCGATCGGCAGTGGCCTCGTTCCATGTTCCCGGTCAAATAAACAGCGTTTCGCCATAGTCTAAACTACTCTTACAAAATCCATCGCTTCTGTTGACTTGTTTATATCGTTATTTTTTCATCTCCTCTGTCTATATTCCTCTTGTTCCCGTCTGTCTCTGTAAGTATCCGATTCGAGTGATCAATACGAACCTGCAGAGGAGCCAAGCCCGCCCGATTCGTCAGAAGCGAGCACATTAGCGCACCGGCAGTCTGCGAATTCGGAGAAGCACTCAGCGCTGTGGTTTTTTGAAATACGCCTTACGTCATCCGACCACAGAAATATCGGCTACTGTGTACCATGAGTAATTCGTCTCATTCTGCTTGTCTCGGCGCGAATCTCCGCGAGCCCAGAGATGCGAGCTTCCGAGAGCATGACGATGAGCGATCATCCACGGATTGTGGGGCTAAATCAGCTTGGCGCCTGGAAGGACTGATCGTGAGCGGCGCGGATCGAGGTGAATCTTTTCGGATCGGAGTCGAGCGCCTCAAACCTGAACCGAAGCAGCGCCACCATTGTAATGAGCGCATCTAGCGGTAGCTAACGGTTGTTCAATGAGTATGGGCCGATATTGTTTTCGGGCGATGAACGACGGCGATTCGGCGAACAAGCAGTGGTCACGAATCGGGAGTAGAGAGAATCTTTCCTTTGTTTCAAGTCCAGCTGCTTCCTGAGTTGATCGTGCTCTAGCCATAGAGAACTGGATGCATAGATACATACACTTTTAATGCACTACGCTCAGGCAGGCGAGCTTGCTGGCCGGCGGCCCGACTGCCAATTGACCTCAGGCTTCTTTTCATCATAGCTCCCGGTGAACAACCCATCTGCTTCCTCGCCGGGCGAGACCATAATTCGAATTTACACCCTTCTTATATTTCTTCCCGAGAGCATATGCTCTTCGTAAAGCGTCATGTGTTCGAACGTAGCATCAAAGTTACCGAAACATATCTACTCCATAAATAAAACTTATTCCCCCAAGGCATGAACCACAGTGCTCGATTCGATTTATTCCCAGAGAGATTCAGCTCGGTCGATCAGACGGTCAGAGTCGAAAGGCGGGACCTTAACTAACCTCAAAAGCCTTTTTCTTTCTCGATGTAAACACAAGCCCCTTCAGGAACGAAGACGTTAGGTCGAGTATTTTCAGATGGAATGTCTTTTTCGTTCGAACAGTATGTGTAGAGATCCAACTTGTCGTAAATCTTCGGATCTACGGTCAGCGCCTACGGTGGCGTCAGTGCTGGCGGAGAAGTCGACAACGATGACGATGGCGGCGCCGCGGATTTGGCCGAGCGTTAGCCGTCGAGCTCGGGTCCGTCGGGGGCCATGAACCTGAATTTTGGCGCAAAAAGTGCGTTGCCTTCTCACGAGAGCTGGGACTGACACTGCAGGGAGACTGACAGAGGCGGTGCACGTGGCAAGAACCAAATGAACCGTTAAAGATACAGGATCGGGGGCAACAACCTCTCTGAACACACAGTATCGGTGGTGTTCGTGTGTTTAGACTTGGCTGGACTTTGAATGTTGAACCTTCGCGGCAACCCAGGCTCGGATTCGATTGGAACCCGTTCACGTCCACATCAATCGCTTGAACCGTGCGGAAGTTCACACGAAGTCGCAATCTGCGAGGCTATCTGACTGATGGAATAGCTATTGTTGTCTAGCACGGAGCGCGTTGGCGATCTGAATTTGCATGTGATCCATCAATTTCCGAAAAACTGCTTATCCGAAGCGTCACAAGCTTTGAGTCTCCAATCTCAAGGAGCCCTGGTGAGGGTTTCCGGAAAAATGAAGACTTCTACAGTTAAAACCCTTATATCGAGAGTTAATCGCGGATCCACTCGCAGGAGCTAGGGGTCGTTCACCAGTCCTCGAGTCGGAAGAAATTACAGTCTGAAAGCGGCAAAGGATCGCCCAAAATTGAGAAAGGCGGTGGCGTCTCATCGCCTAGTTTTTGACGTTAGTGATTTCACGCGTCAGCCTCGGGAGCAGTATCCAGAGAGACGGTTTATCCGTACTGCTCGAAGCATCTGCATGATGATTGACGTGTTGCTGTTTCTGAGGATGAACAACCGAGAAGTAAAACTCTCGAATACTAGAACTCGAATGCCTGCTCGAAATCACGGAGACGGACAGGCATGGCGCATCCATATTCAAGATGAGGGTCAAAGCCATCTGCCGCCGAAGATTCGCCTGCAGAAAAAAAAACTGATTTCACAAGCTCGAAATTTCCTTCGTTCGCTCAGCTACTGAATCGTTCGACGGATTGAGAACTCGCATTGTTTCCGCGAGCATCAGTCAGAGTTTTGCAATATGGGAGCGATATGCAGAGGAATCTCCGGCGTACCGCGGTTTGCCCCTGGTAGGCTTGGACCTGTTTCGTAATGCACACTCTAGCTGTCCATCTGGTGCATTGCCGCCTCGCCTTAACAGTTCAATAACCTATAGAGGACCTGTTGCTTCTTTTCCCCGGCTACCGTCGGCATACCAACGATGCAGGAGCGGTATTACGACAGAGTAGCCGCTTCCCACCGAAACATTCACCTCGTTCGCTTCCGTATCCTTAGGAATATTCACGCGCTCTGCATGCATCATACGGATACAATGTTCTAACACAAACAGTGTGGTTTGTATTGCGACAAATCGCCGACAGCCGGAGCGACGGTGCCCATGAGGGTTTCGTGCGGGCACTTCGCAGCTCTTCAATCCGCCGTCGAGTGCGTCAAAAAACAATCGAGCGGGCGACAGACGTCCGCCGTGCGGGTCCCCGAGAAAAGCAAAACAAACAGGGACCCGACAATGACTCATTCGCAATCTCCGTGTAAGCATCTAAATTTCTGATGCCATCGGAGGTGCAAAAGACCTCGAGATCGAATCTGAATGTAGGTGTACAGGGCTGCGGTCGCTGAGCAGCGTCAAGACATCTGCCGCGATGCGGGCGAACTTTGGATGTTTGATTTCAGTGCTTTCGAACAGAAAAGCTGCGATTTGCCTTCAGTTTCGGCCCATTTCTCGCGATTGCTCGGAGTAGGACAAAAAAGTAATTTAAGGAAAAGCAAATTCGCTCACGGAGCCGATCGTTTGATGTCTGGGCTCCCGTCCGCCAAGGTGTCAGAGCACTTCCCACGTTTTTCATTTTCCGGTCAAGAGCGGCGCTGGCGCGATTTCGAAGGTGTTGTCGTGTAAGGGAAGTAGGCGGTGTAAATTTCAATTTCCTGAATCCGCCTTCTCGATCACAGGCCGAACACCACGCATATATCCGCTCAAGCGGTCGCGTCGTCCGTCTCGTGGTCCGGCTAAATGACGGACCTCTTTGATCCATCAGCTCGAGTCAGTGTCTCTTTATGGGCTAAGCACGGTGGGAAGACTTTTTCTCGACGGACAGAAAGATGCCGCTCAAGCATTCGGGAGTTCTGCCATTAGGAATGATTTGGAACCCGTTGAAGTCCCAGAGCAATAGATTTAGGGATTAACCCAAATACAAGTTCGAGGTGGATCATAAAATTCACTGTTTTTGGGGGCAATGCCCCAAAAACGTTTTCGGAAGACGATTTTTCAAAAATATCCGATCGCGGTCTCTTTGAAGCGATTTTTACCTGGTCGCGGTTCGAGATTCTAATTTCAGGACTCAAGATGCAATATCAAGTTTGAAAATAAGCGCTGAGCCTTCGAAAAGTTTGAAAACACGCGAGAATCCCGATTTGACTCTGTCAGAGAATTTGGCGGCAAACTGAGTCAGTGCCCGCTGCCAACTGAGTATCAAGGTTGACGTTACCAGTGGCTCCTGGAACGATGACGTACTTGACGCACTTCGACTAGTCGTCGTTGTTTCCTCAGAAATTGTTCGGCCCAAATCGAGGTGAGGTCCGCGATGGAGAATATTCAATTGAACGGCTATCGGAGCGTACACACGGGTCGACAATTTTCGGAAACGCTGCGAATATGATTGAGGAGTACAAATAATTCCGAATCGATCATCAATGAGATTACCCTCTCGAATCATCAACCTAAGAGGAATATGCAAAGATTAAGAATCAGAATTTTTAATCGAATATGAAGCGCGAGTCTCGCTTGGTTCCTAGAAACATGCGCCCCTGATGGAATACTCGCTCTCCTTGTCGATGTTTCCAAAGTTCGCCTCATCTTATTCCATACGACACTCAGAAACCATGAGAAATTCCAACAACAACTTGCTTCCCGTCGAGGCCTTAGTTCGCGCCGCGGCGGTCAAGATCCGTAGTGGGCTCTGGCGAACTCCAAGTTCAACGCATAGAAGAAGCTCGGTCTCAGCATGAGTCCTAACCATTCTAAACGGAAATCCCAAAAAAGGGGTACATCCCGAAATAACGGAGTGATTTCGGCTATTGTCAGGGGAAATGACACGATATTTGGGAAAAAGCGGAGGCATGTCTATCATCCATGATCTTCGTGCGATTTTTACGATGAGCTTCATGCGGAGATTACCCCCTAGTCTCTCGAACACGCTCCTACCAGACTCGATGACGGTGCTGTCAACAAGCCGATTGCAAGGGTGATTTAAACGATCTCTGGACGTTGTTTGGGAAGGCGCCGTCGTAGTTTTCCCCGAGACCTAGAGGCTCTTCTACACGTCACCCATGACGCTTCCCTGTAGGCCGTGTCGATTTTGCGTCGAAAGACGGCTACGAGTCTGGCCTAGGCTCTCCACACTCCTCTCGCGTAGCAGGTCGGGACTCGTCCAGACGAAAATTTCAAGAGAAGAAGAACCCAGTATTTTCTCGTTCGTCTAGTATTGGAGTGTTAACTGAGCGGCAGCGACGGCTCGCTGACGGATGGGAGAGCACCGTGTCAAGAGCCACTTGAAGGAGGAGACATCAACTTGCAACGAGCACCGCGAAGATGCAGAGTTTCAGTATTTATATCGCCACAGCCATCTATCGCGATGACAGACGGACGGTAAATTGATCGTGAGCACGACTGGACGAGTGATTCTAGAGTTCTCTTCACAGGAGCCAATCCCCGGAAGACGCTGAATTTTCGGATGCGCTTGATACAAGCTTCGCTGCTAGGGGACGAGGTCCCACATCCTTGATCTGCTTGCTGGGAATTTCATTTCATTCACTTCCTGAGAAGGCTCGGGTCGGGCTTTGAAGTCCAGAGAGAGAAGAGGGAAGATCGGATTCGTCAAACTTGCCGGGAAGATAACGTTACGATATGGTCACGTCTCGCGAGATCTCGCGATCGCGAGATCGCATAGTGGAGTCGCTGCTGGAGTTTCGCCCACAAGAGGCGACCTTCACGGGCACTGATTGTCAAGGGAGATTCCACGCCGACAGGTCGTAAGGCTACGGGGCGAGATACAGCAAGCGTAATCCAAGCCTTCCGATATGGCGAACGCTCATTCTTGTTTCGGTGAGATTCATCCCTCGAATATAGAGAGAGAGGGCAATCTCCTCCGTATAAAGAGATCTTCGGATGACGATTTCGTCTCCGATCAGCGACCCAATTAGCCAAGCCCGCGGGAACGCTCAACACGCGATCGAGATGCGGGCGGGACGCAGACTTTGATCACGGGTCTCCCTGTTCTTTCCGCCAACATGAGGAGAGCGAGATGATGTGACGACGAGCGAAATGTTGTAGAAACACGAGGCGAGTCGGTTTAGGGTGCGAATGATTCGCTACTCGAAGGGCATGATTCGACGTTGTTTAGAATCACCGGAAATCGAGAACATGATCTCCGACAGCGGCAGCACTGTTCGAGATGGCGGTCGGCCAGACTGCGCGTCAGCTCGAGAGCAAACCACACGTCGATCGATGTCGAGGTCAGTCCAGTAGCATTGTCGATTTAATTGTCGCTGTCATGTTGATCTCTGAGCCTTTCAAGGAAATTCCATTCAACCGCGATCCGCAAAGTCCGAATGGATATTGACTCTCTCTGTGATAATGAGTCATTCCCCAGATATCTGTATATCAGTAGTTCATGATCGCGAGTTGTCGGGAGAACTTTTCTCAGCCGCGATAAGTTTCAGCTTCATGAACTCGGATACAGTCCAAGTGATTAGACCCTCTACCAAATCACGAAAATTCGGGCCGAAGCTCCGCGAATAAATTCGTTGGACGAACGGAAGCGCGGACCTGTTCCGAAGTCTGAGGGACATCCTCTGCTAGTTTTGGCGGGCACTGCTTCGTTGTCCATATCCCAGATGACGCCCCCACCTCCTCCTCCTCCTCCTCCCCGTCAACACATGGACGGCACACGACCGGCAGAGACAACGACCACTACGCTCACCTGACGCTACGGTTCTTGGACGGCCCCCTGAGATCATTCGCGAACGTATCTCTTCGCGTATCCCTCCGCGAACGCAATATTTTTGGAATGCTCGCGGGGATTCGGGTGCGAGAGATTCGCGCCGACGAGATCGCGGAAACGACAGAGAAAGCGAGCAAAATCGAACGTTCGCCACGCTCCGTATTGACGAACCATCAATGGAGGAACGAGGTGGACAAGACTGCCGCGTACTCTTTTAACATATGAACACGCTTGAGTCGGTGTCCATCTGGGTGGCTACGGCCGCCCGACCGACGGTTGTGCTTACTCGTGGCTCCGATACCGTCCCGAGGCTGGACCGGCCGCCACAGCAGCAGAACAACCAGGCAAGCCACATGACCGACCTGGTGTCACACTTGGAAGCGTGTGTCGAGCGTCAATTGACGGCCGGAGGGACAGGCAGACAGACCGAGCGAGCGACCGATGCCGCGTGCCGGCGACCTTTTTTTCAAATGTTGTTGGGGTGTAACAGCAGCAGGAGTGTAGGAGTTAGTACGACGGGTTCAGCGGCAGCAGCAATCGTATCGGACAGCGAGTAAAACGATGATGACGCCAGCACCGCGATCAACTGGCACGCCCATCGACCTTTACGCTCTCTAAACGGCGCGGCACGCTTCACTGGACAGTGTACGATGCAGGCCGCCGTGCATACATGCCTCATCATCGTTTCTAAACACGAGGGAGAAGAACAACGAACGGCACGAATAGAAAAATTGAAACCTTTGAAGCGACATGACTAGCTGACAATCCACATATACCTACTATATGTTAGTCGTCCGCCGACAGATGCTTCTCTTCGGTGCTTGTGACAAGCGCGACAAAGGCACAAGTTGACACGGCGGCACGCCGACGCCAGGCCAGTCCGTGAAATGTCCATGGTCAGTCCACTGGACAGCGGTGTCGTGTTTCCTCTGCCGTTTCTCCTCGACATGCTCCGTTCCTCGAAGGGATTCTTCTTCGAGGATACGGATCAAAATCTCGACGTCGGCGTCGTCGGCCGTAATGCTCGAGGCATCGATAATAATAATTGCAGTCGTTTCCTTTATCGTCCCTCCTCCGCGCGTCGGAGCGAAGTTTTCTGCTCTATGTTTTTTCTCGATCTGGAATTAGAAGTCGATCCGCCTTTTGCAATCGAGAAATGGATTTCCATTCGTGGAGTTTCTAGTTCGGACTGGTCTACAAGAGGAAATATTCCACGAGAGCATCTGGGAATCGCTCTGACCAGCATGACAAGCCCCGATCAATTGTCAACGTCTAGCTGCAGCCAGAGATCGGCTGATTCCGCGGTGCCGTGATTGGTTAACCCAAATGTAGTTGGTTGACCCGTGTTGTCAACGCTGACGTCTGCGGTCGTTCGGTTTCGAAGATCTCCGTGGACGATGAGAGCAGCTGTTGAACACAACTGACGAACCCTTTCGTTCTTCTGTTTGAATAAATTTCCCCGTCCAGCAACAGAATACTCGAACCGGCAGAGGGTGAACGCGACGGGACAGACCGGAAAAAAATCGGACCTGGACGTCGACTGCTCAGCCTCAAGATTCGGTCGACGGGGTAAGCCCATAATCCGCCGAGTTCGTACGCCCCTCCATCAATAAGCTCTTTTCATTCGCCGTTTACGAAAAACCCGACACGCAGCGGAGCTCCGCCTTGGAACGAGTGTCGGTGTTTACATTGTTGCTCGTTTCCCTGCTCGCTCGCGCGAGCACTGAGCGCCCGATCCTTCGACTCAGCCTGGCCAGTCTGACTCCTGTTCGTTTCATCGAAGAAGACCCAAGGGGCCCATAGCTTCCAAAGTCATCACTACCGGCAGCAACAGCCGGTATCTAATTCTGAATTATTGCAAGGGCTATCACGATGAGATGGTTTTTGCCTGGATCGACCGGTGGACCGAGCGAAGTACCACAACGCTCAACCACATGGGGAGGGTCCGGGCTTTTCCGCCCGGCGGATCGGGCGACCTGGAAATACGTTCGAGCTCCATCCGACCATTGAGAGCTCGCCGCTCCTCGGAGTTCACCGCTGACTCTCCGAGTACGAACGACCGGAGGCAGACCAGTGCGCACTCGACACCCGCACTCGAAGATGTCGGGTATTTCTAATGATTGATGCAAAGTCACTGGTAAGGAATATCTGAACCAGGTCCGGAAGAGAATCTTCTCGATGACGTACCTAAAGTTCTCTCTCGGGACCGAAAAAGCCAAGTTCGCGACTTCGTGGTGCGCGATTTCCATGCCTGCGAACCTTGCTCAGATTGTCTGATTGTCGGTGTTTCGGACCTCTGGCCTATGACTCACGGTGTTGGACATCGGACTCAAGACCTCTGTCCCTCCTCCTCCTCCTCCTCGCGTGTGTGCGCTCGAATGTGGACATCATGAGGCGATTGAATTGCTTTTCTTCGCGTGGTTCCGCTGGCTATCTTTCTGGCTAGCCCACCGAGTGAGTCGCTCTTTTTCGCTCTCTAGCTCTACGAGTCATTTTGACGGAACGATTGATAAGCGGCGACGACCGCACCAACAGCAGGGTCGCGCTCGGAGCGCTGCTGATTTCGACAGCAGCGCCATCTTCCTCCACCGCGTGAACTACGAGAGTTTTGCGCCAAAAGCCGAGCATCCCATTGGACGCTCCCTCGCATGTTGCTATAAAGGACCGAGCAGGAAAGATCGTTCACTCACTCGCTTGTTGGTTTCGTGGCAGAGCGGCGTCGAGCGTTCTACATCGGTCGTCAAAGCTCACTGGTGTTGTGGCCGGCTAGTCGGCCTGCCTACCCGTACATCGGTCTTGTTGTTGTCGTCGTCAAGGGCTCCGTCCATTTTGGATAAACATTACGTGTTCGACAAACGGTGAATGTGAAGTTTCGACGAGTCTATCTTCGACGCAAGAAACATCGCATGCGAAAATGCCCACAATCGTCCCTCGGTCAGTACCGGTGAAGATCACCAGGGATCGTTCCACGACCCCACCCTCACCACGACTGCTCAATATCCGGAGATCGTCTCCGGTGGCGAGATGTCTTTTCGGACCGCCAGATAAGAAAGACACGCTGGAGTTCGCCCGTTTAGAGATCCGCAAAGAGCAAGAGCGTCTCATCGAGAAGTACAACTTCGACTTTCAAACCGATACCCCGCTACCGGGAAACTTCGTCTATGAGCCGATCGACGACGTCCCGGAGTGTTTGCGGGACTCGAGGTCACCGAAGAAGAGCCCGGAAGATGTCGCTCAACGGAAAATCACCCGTAAGTAATCTCCTCCTCAAGTCTTCCGTATCTTGAGTTCACCCGATCTCCGTCCGACGGAGATTTTGCATCGTTGTCAACCCGCCTGCAGCTCCAACGGCCTAAACAGCTGAGCGGCCGGCGGGCTGGCTGGCAGGCAGACTTCGCTGGCTCGCTATGGAGTCGCGGTTGTAATCGTCGCGGAGCTCTTTCGCTCCAAAGCGACGCCGCGTGTCCTGGATGCGACACCGAGCGTTGTTTTCCCTCGTATCACGCCTCGCTGACGAAGTACTTTCCTATCGCTTGCAGAATATATGGGAGTCATGAAACCCTCGAAGCTGTCGTTGCGTAAACGGAGGCCAGACGAGGAGATCCGTGACGATCCTGTCAAATCGCCTCGCGTGGAAAACGCCGCTTGAACGGTCCCTGACAACGAATCGATTGACGATAGTCCTCGAAGTCGGTCAAATCGAAAACATGTTTACTGACACGTAAACTAAATGGAAACAACTGTCACAAGAACAAAAACAACAACAACAGCGGCCACGACAACAACTAGGACGTCCCGAGCTGTGGGCAGTCAATCGATGCGGTTACCAATAATCCTGCGATCTCGAAGGGACTCATCTGTCTCTAGTCAACCCACCCTCGCAATCTACGGAGTGAAAACTGTCGCGTCGCGATGGACGAAGCTCCGCTCTGTACATGAATGCATCATATTAGTCTGTAAGAGAATCCGGGTCGGAAAACAGGATATCGTGTCCGGCAGTCACAATGTATATACTTAGGCCGGATAGGAGAGTATTCGATTTTTTTGCGCGCTGTAAAGGACCGACAATCCACAAAGCCAAGCATCCTAATATATTTCTAACTTTAGTAGAGATAGCCAACTGGACGACGGGCAGAGACGAAAGGGACTGGATAATCATGTTGAAATCGTTGTACATTTCTCTCATTTCATCCCTGTCGAAAGTTTTTCCGACTCATCGGAACGCATAATGAAAGTATGATTCGCTTCAAAGGAGCCCGTCGTCACTCCGTGTCGTTCGAGTATCTGGAAGACGCCGCTCCAACGACTTGCAGAAATGCTAGCGAAACCCCACACTGATGTATGAGGTGTGGTCAGAAAATAAATTATTCAATGTCGCTTCGCGATCATTTCCGATTCCGGAAGGAACAACTATTCGAAGGGGCTAATCGTCGTGGAGCGCGTCTACGACTCGAGTGGACACGATTGTACCGATATACGGAGACTGTAACAAGAATAAACTACGCTGAGAAGATATTCTATGAAAGAACAAACTGCCTCGTTCTCCTCTTCCCCCTCCTCATGCGTTTCGACTTCTGTCATCCTTTCCAGTAACCAAGAACCTGAAGGCACCAACATCTGTCAGAAGGAGCTGCGAGGGCAAGATCAGTCGGCGTCATCAATCAATTTTCTGATCCATCCGACACGCCACGACGCGATCGATTGAAATTCTGTTCGTCCGCCTGGTCGCCTGAACTCCAGAGTCAGAAGGAGACAATTGAACTTCGGCTTGAAAGTCTTCTGCCGAGGACAGACCAGAAGTGTCAAGCTCCTGACGATACGAAACGTGGAGCACGATTGATGTCGTCCTCAAAGCATACATTCAGGAGAGCGATTTCATTCTGACGAGCATAGGGCACCTCGTGGGTCCTCGATCGACGCTTGCGTCGTCAACGGTCTGAGAGAACGCTTGCGACCGGAGCGACGGCAAACGGAAAAACGTTTATGCACCGTAGGCGAGAGAGAGAGGAAGGAAGAAAGTAAGTCCACCAGCTCGCTCGCCGAAAGCGCTTTCGAGACCGCTGTTGACTCTATCTGCGTATGGATTCAAGGCCGCTTCAGTCTCCTCCACTGCTACGACGCTTTTGACGGCAACGACAACAGCATTGTGCGTTAAGCATCGAGTCGCCCGCTGTCAGCGTGGGCGGACTGACGAGCGAGCGTGCGTGCGTATGACTCTGTGTGTGTGTTCACGTTCGTTGGCCCCATTTCTCGCGGGCCATCGTTCCATGGCCATCCAGCCGTAGACGTTTTTCCGCTGCCACTCGTTGGCGAACCAACGTAGGTTGACTGCCTCGCTCGTTGGCGGTAGACGTCGACGCTCGAACGCCTTCACTGCTACAGACTCAGACGGGAAAAGCGACGGATGCAAAGCTGAGAAAATTCGCTCCATGTCGAGTTTGCCTCGAGTTTTCGTATCTACGGTGTCCCTCGGTCGAGCGACTTGAAGGAGGAGGAGGAGTTGTCTGGTATTCCCGGCCGCCGTCCCTCGTCTCCGTGAATATTCGTCAGTCACCCCGTCACTTGATCAGTCCGATTGAGCTAAATCATAACAAGCGGTTGTTTATTGCCGATTAAGTGGGCACGGTGCGCGCAGCAGCCGTTGGAATAGGCGAACGAGCGAGCGACCGACCGACCGAGTGGCTGCATACATGCATTCGACTGACTCCCCCCTCCCGCTGGATGTTCTTCAAAAGCATTGAGCAGGGTGATGTATGGTCGGTCCCTCCGCTGCGACCAATGCTTCCAATGGTGCCGCCGATCCTCGATAGAGAAAAAGACGAATATATAAGAGGCCCCGCACGGCCGAGAGTCCCTATGTGGAACAGAGAACACCAAGAGAGTCGGACACCTTTGAGCTCATTTCGGTCGAGTCTGTCGCAGCGACCCGGGATCCTCTTGCCGATCGTGAGCTCTGCAGAGAAGCTCAGCTCTTGAGGCGACATTCTCCCCGAACCTGGAGCTGGAGCTCTCCGGGAACTTCGGGTGGAACGTGGGTTCGATTCTGTAGATTCCTTATACGCTTTCCTCCAAAACGCTTCATTCTCCTGCGTTGAATATTGGCTTATTCGGAAGCTTTTTCGTTCGCCTGGTTGGTCACTAAGTTGTCCGCTGGTTCGGGAACGACAGCCTAGCTCAGATGCATCGTTGGTTGATTCGTTGGTTATCCTGCCGGTTTATGGTTACACTGATAAGAGAATTTCTATTGTGAACCCGCTTCCTGGTCAGGCAGTGCGAAAGAAGCAGCACCAACGACCGATAACTAGAATGCGTTGAATAGACAAGGGTATCTATGCATGCGCGCAGGCGTACATTCGTTGGCCCTGCTTGGTCTCGCTTCCAGACCTCGCAGATAAAGACTCCTCCAGGTCCATCGCATCGATTCGGACGATTTCCGAGGAGTGACACGTCGGTCCCTTACTGGAGGGGTTTTCAAATCCAGACCATAGGTCTCAACGTCGAGAACATCGTCCCTGTCCACGTCCATCTTAGTATTTAAAGATCTGACCCGAGCTGGAGCGATGGAGCGCTAGAATTTGGAGTTCCTTCCGGTGCTTTCCAGCTACACGATAGGCAGGCTCGCCGAATCGATCGAGATGTATTACAGGAATCTTCCCCTTTTCGGAGCCGAGCATCCGGAGAAAAACTATCAATCGGCCTCTGGATCGGAATAGAAGAGTTCCCATAGCCGTACTCTCTTTCACAGCTATTCCTTCGGTGAAACTTATATGTCTTCCGGAGACCGAGCCTTCGGCGATACGTCGGAGGAAAAGTACCGCGAGAATCATGAATCAACGACATTTTGTGAAAACTCTCAGAGAAGTTTACGGACGGACGCCGGACCACTACAAGGGCTTCCTTCCCAGGAATTTCGGCAGTGCCCCGCGGAATTCGGCGCTGAATGAATTTGCTTCAGACCGCCTGTTACCGCTGAACGCGACGCGGCGTGTGTGCCTCTGGTTCTAGGTTTGAGTATGCTCTCGGTCGGTCGACCTCATCATAGTTGCCGAAATCGTGTAGGGTCGAAATCGGTGTCCTGTCATGGCCGAGCACAGAGCATGCTAACGTCAGTATGGGGGAAGGAGGCCTATGCGGACCTGATCGTCGCTGCCGCCGCCGCCGACGTCATCATGATCACCGCTCCAACCTGACATGAACAGGTCCTGTACGTATTGTGTGGGTTAGGCCGCTCGCTGCTCGCGTTCGGCTGGGTCGTTGATTACGTCTGCGTCAATCGAATTGAAAGGTCATCAGCGATTTCGTCTTCCCATCGTGTCGGACGGGATCGCCGGAGAATAGCAGATTCAATTTGTTGTTCTCGTGCCGCCGACGCCACGGGGCCGGTCGGCATCCCGTCCTCGCTCTCACCGAACGGTCGAACTCGCCAACGTGTGGCCGCTCGCTTCAGGGAAGCAATAATGTCAAACCTACTCACAAGTAGACACAGTCAGAGAATATCTGCGAAACGTAACGATTTTATTGAGTTGTTGTCGGCGGGACCGCCGCGCATCGGTCGGCGGCGCTCGGACCGACAAACCGTCCGTCCGATCGAGTGACTTGCCGACGACGCGAACGGCTCATTGGGGCAATATGCTTCGCGATACCTCCGCTCTAGACCGGTATCCATCAATTGGATGAACAAGCACCTCGAGAGAGCGACTATTCTTTGATCCGTGCCTGGGCATTGTTGTCGGCGCTTGTCGTTCCGCTCTCTTCGTTCTTTTTCTCCACTACCGCCCCTGCCGCATACGACCACACAATCGTCGATGCCGCGTTCGCCACTACTGCTTCGACTGTCGCGGTAAGGCATACGGCTCGCACTTTGATCCGCGTAGTCCGGGCCACGTAGAAAGGATTGGAATCTATCACTGTAAGCAGAGAACGTCAAAAGAATGCTCGCTATGTGAAGACAAGAATGTCATTCGTTGACGGCGTCAACAAGTCACGTGGTCCAAAGGCTTTAGACGCACCCCCTCCGCGAAATTCGCAGTGACCCGAGTGGAGCTTGGGTTGCTGAGAAGAAAGGATAAGGGATATCGCTTTCATTGGGCAGGTTCCTCTGATGACCTTCTGCGTTTTTCGGGAGTTCGCTTTTCGGCTCTAACGAAGATCATCCCGAATGATCTGCCGGGGAGCCACTGGAGCCGCGAGCACTAGCGAAAGGAATCGCTCATTCTAATCCGCTTCCCCTTATTCTGGTTTGATTCCCTTATCGACGTCGTAAGAAGTAATCGTTCTTGTCGTCGTTCTTCTCAAAGTCGTACCATGCACTTCCCGAGAAGAGCTCGTGTGTTTGATTTTTCAACGGAATCTCCTCCCACATCTCGGTCCGTTTTCACTCGTTGTTCAAACAGTTGTGCTCGATGCCCAGATCGGCGGACTGGCCACGTTCGACCATCGTAACTTAACATAAGCCCACTGTTCTTAACCACGGCCGTCGAGCGGGAGCAGCGTGTACAACGAAAACGACGACGACAACAACATCAACAACAACGACGCCGACGACGACCATACCCTCGGAGGGGTGAACGATCTCTGGATGGCTTCGACGTGGACGACGCACCCTGAACCATTGTTGTTCGTTGAACTATTTTTCGTGCTGGGCCTTATTTTCGAAATAAGATTGGGTCTATGTAGTTGACAAGCGGATCTTGCTCGCTGAGTCGGCCGGCGCGCTCGGCTAGCTCGTTCGTCGTAACAGCGACGTTTGCTTAAACCACTAGGTCTAACCAATGTTTTTCGGAAATCGTGTCTACTTGTCTATCCTGTTGTAGATGTTGGCATCGCCTATCGCCGTTTTTAAAAATAGCGCGCACAATCCGATATCTAGCTGCTCTGAGTCCGTTCATGATCCAGTCTCAGGGTCTCACATTCAACCGTGGACGACACTGGATAATGAGCTCGATACCATATCGGCCACGAGAGGATCCGGCCGTCCGTCTATTTTTCGGATCACGACGGATATCATACGTTTCTGGTTGATCGGGCACCGGCGAGAAGTTCCCTAGTTGCTGTCCTTAAATTCGGAACCCCGGAATGTCGCTAATCTCAGATTCTTTCCGAAGGAGTAGGTATTGCTCCGACAATCTACGGCTTGAGGGTTCAAAGAAGCACTTGTGGGGAAAGCCTTGTGAAAGCTTGTGTGATCTATGTTCTCGAGGACGATGGGAAGCGTTCCATTTTCGAGCTGTCAGGAGGTCTGATCGCGCCCGTTACCTGACGTCACGTGTTCCGAAGGGGTCGCTTTAAACGTCTGGAGAGCCTTACGCATATCTCAAGGTGAAAGCCTAAAGCAACGAGAGTGACGTCTGGCTTCAGAGAGGTTTGCCCATGGAAATACGATACGGTCATGTGAAGGATCTCTCACATGCCCACAACGGTCGATTGTTTGGATCGCACGTTTCTCGCGCTCAGAGCAGGGGAACCCGACGGCTCCGACGTTGACCAACACGAGCTGGTTACCATGTCGAAGAAGGATCGTGTCTAACATTCCGATTCGAGAGCGAGCAGCTCGACGAGCGCGGACGGGAGACGTAAGCCAAGCGTTGAGCCTAAGGCTGAATATTTCGGGAAGAAAGTACTTGGAGAAGAATTTCCGAAGAATCCTCCTCGGGCCGATGGCCGAAAATCGAAACGGCACCGGCTTTGCCCAGAGGTCCGCAAAGGTACCTCCATGCGTACGCATTCGAACGGTCGGCAACTGAACAGCTAAGAAAAGCTTCATTTGGCGAGAAAAGTTTTTTGCCCCCAGTCGATTTTTCTGTAGTGCTGTAGTGTCGTTCTTCTCATCCTCCTTCAACTTTCTTCAACGCTGAGGCACCGTTGGGGCCTCCGACCGATCGATACAGAACACGCCACGGCTAGCAGCACCACGACCACCATCGGCATCATTGGCGGCGGCGGCGGCAGCAGCCGGAGCACCACTACTAGCAGCGAGTCTAGAAATATTACCGGCCAACGAATACATCCGAATGGACGACCAATCGACCAAGGAAACGTCGGGCGGCGGCGGACCGTCCGAGATCTCCTCCGCGCGGCACATCCGTCTAGGGTTTCTTGAGCGCTCGGACCGATGGATTCGGACAGGAACCCGTGATATCGGAGTTGGGAGACTTCCCAATATATCTTTCTTGCAATCCCCGGGGAAGAGATGGGCTCCGTCGGACGGCCAGTTGTAAGCGTGACCGCCGGGTCACGGTCGACCATCGATATGGAAGTCCGATGCTCGAAGCTCTCCTTCTCTACGATCGCACTCCGAGACATAATTTCATGTAATTTTCATTATGGGCCCGCATGCGACTGTTCGGACCAACGGACTCTGGGATGGACAATGTCGGCGATATTGTGCCGACGATCTTCTTCCTCTGATCGCTGTGGATCTCTAACGGCCGGTGCTTCTCTCTATGTCCGCGGTGTCGTCATCTGGTGCAGATTTTACGTTGACTGTTTTGTTTCTCACGGGGCGGTCACCGATACAAGATAATGCAGCCGACCTGCCTGCTTCGATCGGCCGACCAACAGACGGACCGACCGACTCACCGAGTAATCTTCTTCTCAATTAGGGTCTGAGACTTGAACCCTGGGTGCCGAAACCGAATGGTTTCTGCCGCTGCTCGACTGGCCGGCTCACCGATTACAGCGAGACTGGGATGAGCGCCAGCCATTTGAAAGTCTATCCTGCGGATCGGACAAGTGCTAGCGATTGAGCGAGCGAGTGTGTGAGTGAGCGAACGAACGACCGACCGAGCGACCTAGCACACCTGTGGATCAGCTGACGACCCACAATGCCCCACCTGAAACATTCCGTCTGTTCTAACGGTTGGAGAGGCAGCAGTCTCATCGGCGACTACACCCTCGAGAGCTAAATAAGTTTCTGACGCTCACTCGATGCATTCCGCGATCGGGAGATCGAGGAACCCACGCTTTCGCTCTTAGGTGTCTCGAATCATTATCGGCGGGTCGCTACATTTTCTTGCTTTCAAGATAAAAAAGCCGCTGGCTGTGAAGGCCTCGAGATCACATGGGTTACCTGCTTGCGGTGGCGGCTGCGGGTGTGGTATCTCTGTCCGAGCACGCTTGAAACGCGAACCCTGAAAACAGCGTCACCACCAGCAACAACAACAACAGCAACGGCATGACGTCAACCCCGGGAAGCGGTTTCTTTGATTCTTCTTCGAGTTCATTTATCCCTGAGAACGATAACATTCGCGATTGCCGATAGACAAGCCTGTCTGCGCAAGAGAACGCCCAGACCTCTATAGCAGTTCGAGAATCTGCTTTTCATCATTATCGTCCCTGGAGTCCACGTCCCATGCGAATGATGGGAATCGGATACCCCATTCGCGAGAGGCGCGAAAAAAAACGTCGATGATTCGCTTTCCCAGAGGACCACCCCGATCCTCCTCGAGTGACAGTCACCGTACCGATCAAAACTGAGCCGGCAGGCCGCAAAAAAAAAAGACGAACGATAGAAGAGAAAACGCGAGGAGAGAAAAACAGTGTGAAAACATAAAAAATAGCTGGCTACGCTATATGACGACGGCGCGGGAGGTTTCTCCCGATTTCCTGTCGAGCCGTCCGCTTGACGGTCGGCGATCGAGTGAATGTGAGTTGCCATCTTCGACGCCTCTACAGGTGTACGCGAACTGGACGAAGATGATGCGGAAGGCCATCACCGAGCAGATTTTTTTTCTCGCTCGCTCATAACGTCTGATTGACAGACTGGAATGAGCCGAGTGGCTAGCCAGAGTCGAGGGCTGCTCCGTCGATCTCCCTGCTCTTTGTGAGCTTCAGAAGCGTCAGCTGCTTCTCAGACATGTTCGACTGAGATTGCAGTCGTCGCTGACGCTGCCGCCGGCCCAGCCATTGAGCCCCGTCTGTTCGAGCTACCGTTTCGACGTCCGTGATCCGTCCCTCTACGAAGCAGCCGACTGAAAGAGTTATTCGAGTTGCGTGTGAATCATGATAAGGATGGATCGTTGTAGAATTGGTGTGCAATTTCCTCAGACCTGCTACGCCTTGACGTAAACACGTCCGTAGAGATCTTTCCGTAATCAACTCGTTTTAGTCTTGGGCGTCCACGAGAATTGTTTTCGTCCGACCTCGAGGGGATCCTAGCGTGTCCGATCTGAGATCCGTCGCCGCTCATGGGACCAGCTTCTGAATTCTGAGCTCCGAAAGTCTAGGGGCATGGAATGGATCGAATAGTGGCGTCTTGCAGTGGACGCGGCGGAAGGCGCGTTTTTCGCTCCGTGGAGAAGCGCCTCTTCGCTCGGGGTGCGAAGCGACTGTACGGGAGCTGAAATGAGTTTATACGGTTTACTCCTTAAAAAGCAAACGTTGCCTCAAGCTATCTAGCTGGGGGCTTTTCTGATATCCGCCAAATCTTTACGACCCCGAGTTTCGTTTTGCTTTGCCTAGGAGCCCTGACACAGCCGGTCAGTTACGTTGCTTCGCCGTTCCGTGGGTCTGCACGCCCGTCTCTCCAAGATTTCTGTTGGACCGGCGTCCCCTCCTGGTGCCATTTCGTTTTCTTTGTCGCTTATCGGCCGAGCCAATAACTAAGCGCCGTCCATCTACTCGTCTGTGGGAACTCAGTTCATTAGGTTGACGTAACGGAGCCCATTGGAGGTTTCGGACACCTGTTATTCCTCGGAGGGATTTTTCGTTTCCCAGAGTAAGTCGCTTAATTGAATCGTCACCCTCGTCGTTCTCAACGACAACGAATACCTCAAATGCCCACACAAGGTAAAAGAAGAACTGTTCACGAGTACGACACGACAATAATGGGAATTCGCAGCTTCCGAACAAAGAAGCAACGCCCCGCGCTCCGTGAATACAATTCACAAACACAGGGGAGGAAACATAGAAATACATCATTACTGTCGGTTGATGTCAACAGCAAACAAATTCTCCTGGTGAGAAAAGACGCTCTCCTGCTGTCTGTGTAATTCGCGAATTTCGGAAACGAAATTCGAAAATACCTGTAGACGAGCCTCGAAACGAGAATGAAAGAAGATCTAAACTCGCCGGTTCCTCTGACGCTGCGACCTGTTCCCTGAATTTTGAGAGGGTAACTGTCTGCCTTTTCCCGCTCTGAGTTCTTGTGTACTTTGAGATTCTGGTATTTTACGTTCCGAGCGCCTCTTAATGGTTAGTTTATGGCGTGGATGTAGGAGCCAGGAGCGACCGTCACTGAGACTTCCTAATCGTCATCGGAGGAGAACGAACAATCTGCGACAATCGACCGGCCGACGATATTCTCGTCTGTCAGTCCGTGCTCCTTGATCAAACAAACGGACAGACGCCTTCTCAGAGGCCCGAGAGACATTCATCTTCCCCATATCGGAAAACGTTCGCGCTCGGAGGACTGCTCTGGATCCGCGAACCAATTACACATCATCAACTCCTCATGTCGGGCTAAGCTCAGCACCCAGTTTCGCCCCTCTGCTCAACTTCGCAATACCGACATGGAGAGAAGGCAGGTCGAAGTTCCCGCGTTCCATCCAAGCGCCCTCCCGCGGGGTTTTGATCCTAGGGAATTCGTTCGTTGGACCCGACTCCAAAGATAATTTGTTGCTTAAGAAAAAGTACGCTGTCAGATATCAGGTCTCGATGTCTCCATCGCGCTCGCTTGTAGAATCGAGGCTCGTTATCGACGGGGCGCTCCGTCAAATTCAGACCCGTACTACGAAAGCACAATAAATTGAACTTCTATCGAAGACCCGCAATGATGGCAAAGTGGGTATAGAATAATTCGGCGAGAATAAATGATATGCAATTGGTTTCCGTATTTTGATCGGTAACCACTCTATCGACGCGCGGAATTCTCACATAAATCTCCGGCGCTCCGAAGCTGCTGAGAAGAGGCCATATCCTCACTGACCAGACGTTGCCATGCGTTCGTTAGCGACCGTGGATGATGGCAGCGCGGCGGCGCGGTGGCAGCGAGTCGATCCTCCGTGCGCTACCGTGAAACTGAATGCGCTCGCCGAGGCCGCCTTGCAAGGCAGCAGCTCCAACGAGTCGAACGACTGCCGAAACTCCGCTCAAAACGTGAACGGGATCAGGGAAGGAAAAAGCAAATAATTAATTGAATATGTAAATAAGAAAACGGTCCCTTACTGAATGCTCCGGTGTCCGCCAAAAAGCCAAAAGACTGCAGATTGTTATCGGTAATGTTAATTTTCCGCTGCAAAACCGACTTGACGGTGTAGAATACAGCCTTCGCAAGCGACCGTAACGATGTTTGTCTTTTCGAGATCGATTTCGCCCTGACGTTTTCTTGAAGCTGGATCATCATCCGGGCGCCTTTTTCGGTGGGAAGTTGCTGTTTATCTCGTGGCGAACGATTCCATATTCATATTGCGCCCGAAAAACTCGGCGCTTCTTTCATAATCAAGCTTCCGGCGATGATGCGACGTCCGGAGGTTGGTGCGTTCCCAATAGAACGGTGATTCTTCGATTCATTCTTCGCCGTTATCGATATGAGCAACAGAGGGGACTACTGCATTTTGAGATGTCCGTAGGGATCCCGAACCGTGGGTATGTGATTGTTCTGGACGAGTTCTATCTCGGATTCCGTGGGATCCTCCGATACGATGCCGCCTTGGTGCAAGATTCGGCTCCGTAGCCAGATTGAACACAGGAGACACCACCCCTTGGAATCGCATAAGTGAGTGAGCGTGTACCCGTAAGATAAACATTTGTGTGTCGCAAAAAGGGGTTTTCGTGTGTTGTGGTCATGAGCATCGCTAGCGTAGAAGCTCCGCAACCCATAAAAGATTCAGTTATGCATTCGCGTTATCAGCACGCTACCGGATAAGCAGGTCACATGAATAATCGAAAGCCAGAAAACGAATGCCATTTAGTGGTAACGATGGCTTTTGGCTCTTATTCCGTGAGTGTTCATGCACCGGCGAACTAAATTATCGGTTCGGTTCCTTGTCTTTCCGATGTGGTGTTCATTTTCAGCGTCATATCTCATCGGAAGCGATCAAATACGGGAGACGCGCGTTTCAGCTTGACGTGATAACATTCAAACATAACTTTCAGCCAGAACGAATGCACGAATCCGATCCATTTCCATGCCATCTCGTGAGGGGTTCTTGGCGCCGTTGACGTCCACGGCATGGCAGTAGCGGCAGCAGCGACAACAGCAACGACGACAAGGATAATAATGTTCTGTCGTTTACATGGCTTTGCGTCGACTTCGTGGTTTGTTCGAGATGGTCAGGCGGTATGCGATTGCGGACGGAATCGAGCATCGGTCGAGGTCTTGTGAAACAAATTGGATCTGCCGAAGATATGAAAACAAACGTGCTCACGTCGAGTTTCAGCAAATCGAGTTAATAAATCGTTTCGGATCCGAGCGAGTCTCACGCTGTCCCTTCTCACATGCATCGGTTTATCTTCTGATAGCGTTTCGATCCCGATCCTCCACCGTCCTCCTGCAAACCAAAGGAAGGATCTATAGGGGATCCGCTTCTTGTCAGAACGCTTCTGGGACCTACGCATCTTATGTTCCCGCTTTCAGGAGTCGAGATGACAAGGATCGCTTCTCCGATCGCCTGACACCTCTCGAAGAGACAAACTGGCCACCTTATCTTGGCTGATCGTTATCATGCGCTATCCTGTCAAGTTCGTAGGCAGATAACCATGCTAGTCAGTCCTGAGATTCGCCGACAAGCCTTAGGTGGGGCGAGTTCGACGCAGGCTGACTGCTCCGAGTGTTTATGGCTCATTGTGTTGGACGGTGCAGGGTCGCCTAGGACCGACTCTTGACTCCCCATCGAACACAGTCGGAGTCATTCGTTTTTCCTCTTCTTCTAGCCTGTTCACTTGATCGCTCGTCCGTTCAAACAGAATAATACGTGCTTCGGTGAACGAGTTCCTGCATTGTCACCATGGCTTCCTTTACTTGGTCGCGGGAGCCACGTCAGTCGCTCAGAAACTTCTGCTGTTAGGGCAGTAGACGACGTCGCTTTCGACTTCGCAGGCTTGCCTCCGTGATCGCTGGGAGAACGTAGAACCCCAACGGCCGTATTGTTTTCTTTCAGAGGTGAAAGACCTTCCTCGGACCCACCGACGAGCGAACGGACTGTCCACCGCTGTCGGTGCGTTAGCCGGTGGACATCGTGAAGGCTTCTGACTATGAAATGAGATTAGGAGTAGGGGATAGAAATCTTTCTCGGGGAGAGTATTCCTCGAAAGCCAATTCAAACGCCCATGGAAGACCTTTCTTGCAGGCTGGAGCGTAGTCGGGGAAATCGCGGAGAGCAGGGACCATCTTGAGACCCGGCTCGATGAGATTTCTTCAGGCAAATCCCCTTATAAGGGCTCAGTAGGAGTTGCGTTATAGTTATCCGCAATTCGAACGTTCAACGGCTAGTCGGCAGGTCTTCGGGGATATCGTTCGATTCATTTTTCTCCCATCACCGCTCCGTCGCGGATTCAATCTGATCGCATTCTGTCGGTCTACCCAACCAATCATCGGATTACGAGTGGAACAGGACCGATTAGGAAGATAGATACGATTTCTACTCCATTCGAACGGCCACACAGATCGGGACGCTCAAAAACCGTCGGAGTAGTTCGGCTAATTTACGGAGTAGCCTACAAGAACGACGCCGATTTCGATCACTCTGTACGAGAACAAAGGCGCTCGGAAAAATAACAACGATCAGCGAAACCTCCAAACGAACAACGCGATATTTCCAAACTATAGATTGCGTCGTTGGACTTCAGTTTGTAAAATTTCGTTTGGCAGAGGTTCCCCCTGCTGCTGCCGTCACAAGATGAATAAAGTTATTCTCCTATCCGTCCTCCGACGTCCGGTATTCTTCCCCCGGAGCTTTTTGTGGCCTTGGGGATTAACAGGGATCGCAGAAACTCGGTATATATAATAATAATAACGACAATAACGAGCCGGCCACATTATTCACAGAGTTATAGCTATACCTCGCTCGCTGTCCGAAGAATGAGATTTTCTGTTGTCTGCACGGTCGCGCCGGTCACCGTAACTGGATTTCTGAATTCCTATAATTAATGGTCTGGTCGGTATTCCGGCGTTACAAACGTTATTCCGGCACGATAATTCCAGCATTATTCTGACGTCAGTCCGCACCTGCACGATGGTTTGCTTCATCGTCCACGCAGCGACTTCATCAGCCATCATCAGAAAGTGTCGAAATTAATGATTTCCGATTTTCTCTCCGCATCCTCAAGTTAGACTGAATGCTGGCTGGAAGTTGTTGAGAGGCCTGAGAGTTCTTCAAGCGTTCAAATTAGGATTGTTGGATTGATTGCTTGACAAGAGTTTGTGTCGAGGTTCTCAGTACGGATATTCGGTCTCAAGGGATTCCGATCCACACATTTTCGGCAGCAACCTCCCCATCTTCTGCGACTCTCGCGGTTCGGACTTTCGAGTGCTCTGGGTAATCTAGTTCCATTCCCTACCCCTCCTTGGATCGAGCTGTAATTCATTTCGTTATCCTGCAGGCTGCTCGCCCTCGACGACGAATTTTAGAGTTTCTTCATATCGTAGTTCGATTTCTTTCTCATGTGATCTAAACCGGATCTCGACTGTTCTGTGAAGGAGCGTGATTGACACCTCGGGGCTCGAGGGCAGTCGCAGCGAGCATAGCCCACGGACAAAGTTCTTTATGAGTACTCACGATTGGGGCAAATAATCGAACCTGAGAACAAATGTCTGTCTTCTTCCAACGATTCCACCTGACACGCAAACATTCGTTGAAAATTGCCTTCTTGTTCGGACCGTCGTTGTCGTTTGTCTGTGGCGTGGGTTTTATTTCGACAACGATTGCGACCGAAGGTGGCACAATTTATGGCCGGTAGCGCGGATTCCGGTGCATGCAAAAAAAACGAATGATTTGCCGCCATAGTCCACGAGAAGGACTGGTAGTCTGGTAGGATGGATCGGTGGAGGTAACGTTAGCGTCTCGCAGCTCGGTGGGTATAGTTTTCGTTCGAATAGCGAATCACCCACATTTGCGAATGTCGATGTTCTGACAGACTATAAGTCTTTGAGCAGCAGGGCGTCGTCGGTGTCGCCGCACGTTCAAGAATCGAGAAAGCCATGGACTGCGAAGAAAGGCCGCTTGACTGCCAACTAGTAGCGCGCGCCGTCTTGCCCGCTTTCGTTGTTGATCGTTTCGCTTACCGACCGACCATATTTCCAGCTCCCGATCGGGATTTGCTAGTATAGTCGAGCGCGTACGGGGAGAGTAATCTGCGATCTCGGTCGTCGTGATTGGTCATTATCCTTGGATTATTCGAAATTCCGCGACGTAATTGCGAGAGCTCCGTAGTTAGAGCGAGAAGTTTTCGCCTAGCGTGTGCTTTCGAACCTATTTAGTGGACGCTCGTTCTGGTCGATAAATCCAATGCCCGATTGTCAATTACCGCGATATGGACTGGACGAAGGAATGAGCGATCCGCATCACAGCAGATCAAGCGTCCCGGATCGAGCCGAGTACCAAACGGAGAACCTATCCCGGCAGACGGAGACTCTTGAAATGAGCGATATCGTTACGAGCTCGTGTCGAGCTCCTCATCTCATCAGCGGAATCAGCGAGCCTCGCAAGTAAAAGTTCTTCCGAAACCGTCGACGGAAACTTTATCGTTCAGTGCTCCGGTCCGAATGAGAAAAGCTCGTAAGCTCAATCCCGACTGTGGAGACTCTCTGGATTCACGATCACGCGGGGAAACCGACGGCTCAACTTCGGAGGCATTCATTCTTCCACGTCGTCGCAGAGGACGCAGGCTCGGCTCTTCCATGAACAGCAGAGCATCCTCGTGATACAGATCGACCTGAAAGAAGCTCAAGAAGAAGAGACAGAGGTTCCGTTAAGGCCTCTCGTCATCTTAAACCGCCGTCGGCGGGTGACTGGAGAAGTCACTCGATGCTCATCTTCATGATGGGACTGCTGAAACTGCTTCAGCTATCAGCCACTCACTTAGAAGCCTTTCAATTCGTTCCTTGACCTCCTCTGTGTTTCTAGTGCGCTTAACGTCCCAAGGCCAATCTCATCGCATGGATTAGCTCAGCGTCTAGAACACACACCACAAATGAGGCAAATCCTATGATAATATCTGAGCGTCAGCGACACTCGATCGTTTTCACGTCCATCTTCCGTCGGAGTGCATTCTAGCTGCGGGATATCCTACGCGAGACCCTTATCGGCTGCGCTGAGATCTGCAGCGACAAGAGCCGATTAATCGAATGAATGTAGTGTGAAGTTCCGTCGGCGATGAGATTGTGAAAGCGCGGCTTACGAAGATCCCTTGTCTCGTGGCTGAGTTGCGTGTACGTTTCGCATGTTCGTGACTTTACGGTCGGATTCTCGGCCGACCATCGTAATTAATATTTGTTTGTGCACATGATCACATTTGTGTGCGCAGAATGCGCCTACCGGCTCGCTGGTTCCTTCAAGTTGGTCGGCGGAATAGTACTGCCGGTCAGCTTGACTTTGTAGTCTGAAGTGTTCCGAAGTGGATGTTTGTTTATGTCCGTCGTCCGAAGGAGGAAACCACCGACAATGAGCGGGTTGATCTATTCGCTGAGCATGGGCGAGGACGCTGCGCCACGAGCGCCGCTATCGCGTGCTCGTCTACGCTGTTTGGGCAAGGGGTCTTGAATCGTTTTCGGAGAAGAGCTCCGGAAAATGAAGTGAAACGAGAATCTTTCCTCTTGCTCTCCCGAGACGCATCATCATTCTGAAGAGTTGAAATCTCAATCGACAAATTGGGTAGTCTCCCGAACCTATTATGCGGTCTTCAGCTTTGATGCCGACGTGGTGATGTCGGCGGGTCCTCCGCCTCAATTGTACCACGCCTTGTGCAGTTCCAGAGCTGTAGTTATTGCCGCTCCGACTGCCCCTTCTATTGCCGCTCAGCAGCTTACATGAAGCTAGCCCGCGGTTCTATGCAGTGGCGAGGTGGATATTTCCATAAAAACTTCATTGTCGAGAGTTGGCAACAAATTCGCTCTGCCTTTCGTTCTCATCGATCATCTGCTGTTTTTACTATCAGCCGAATCAAGAGGGGAAAAGAAGCACACCAGCCGGAGGGCGAGATCGAATCCCCGGAGAGTCGTTCTAAGACGTTTCTCTGACCATCTCAGTCAGCCTGGCTGAGAGAGATGGTGCTGGTTGCTGGTATACAACAACGAGGACGACTACATAATGGATGGTAAACGAGATGACGGCAACCGAGCAGAATGCATCGCTGTTTCTGTGAATGCCGTGTAGTGGGAACGTATTTCTATTAACCCTCCGGTTCGAGCGAAGCCGCAATTCTTCTTTATGATCGATAGATCAGTCGACGAGAATCCGCATGCGGAGCCCTAACGATCAACAACACTTGCCGTGGCTTCCGATTCCGTTCCGGCGCAATTACGGTCTCGGCACGGCGAGTTGATGGATTCCAGCCGAGAGGAGCTTGAGTGGTGGAAGTCGAGATTCTGGCTGAAGAGTCTGAGCGAAGAATCACTCAGCCACTTAGTTAGCTCAAGAGGAGCTCGATAAACATTTCGACTTCTGTCGCCGACGTCCAGGGTTGAAAGAACGCGGCTCGAAGTTTCCATTCTTCTCCTGCGCAGGAACTCCCCAGATTCAGACGGCGCCCTGTCCCCAGATCCTCGGAGACGCTCTACTCGGTCGTGATCGACAAGTTCTGTCGCCGAACTTGAATGTGATGCTCCCAATTCATTGCGCCTGTTATGAAGGGGAACATGGTGGAACTATCCTCGGGACGCTCACGAGTTTTAACAGTCCATAAATCATCTTAAAAGTTTGCCATGATCGTAATCAGTCCCGTCGAAAACTACTTTCGATGCTACGGCCTTGGGGCATATTGAGGCGCTCGTCAAAAACGCTTTCCTCTTTGAAGCGATGATGTGAAGGCATGAGTTGTAGCTCTCACTCAGGCGTGGCTGACATCCCTTGGAATCGGATCCCTGCTCGCAGATGGATGTCTTCCCCACCAGTTTGAGAACGCATTCGAGTAGTTTGGGCTATGCTGAGAGTTCTTCAATGGAAAGATATCGAGTCGGTGGAAATCTACTTCAGGATGCGCCATTCCGTCCACAGTCGAGGTCTCTTGAGAAAAGGAAGTCTCACGAGATGATGATTGGACTCCGGGTTCGCCGAAAAATCGTTACGAACGAGTCGGCTTCTCTGATAGCAGGGTCTTGGGTCCCTGTATCATTTCAGAACATTCCTCGACCCAGCCCTCGGGGGGCTTTCACTGCAGCGTAGTGGTCGCTGCTGCAGCGGAAAAGGAGAAAAAGGGAAAGACGAAAAGCTACACAGCCAGTCAGTCAGTGTATCTATGTGTCGATGCCCTCGTGATTTCGTTCGCCTGACGATATTCTGAACGAGGTAGATGGCCTGGCCATTCGAGCGACGGAGCGACTGACTGAAGAGCCGACAGAAGAACGTTGCCCCGGTCGCTCCGGCACCCAGAAACACTGCGGCAATTCAAGCGTCAGAAGACAGGAAGGCAGAAGAGGGCCCGAGAATTTAAATCTATCGATACACCGTCGTCGTCGTAGTAACGAGAGGGTAGAGCTAGGAGCGAGCAAGAGCTCTGTGCGCGGCTTCTTGTCTTATCTTCGGTATCTCTGCATGCTTGCGACTCGGATCGAGGAAAATGTTTTGTTGAATGCTCGCGCACTCAGAGCCGTGGAACCGCGCGACCGCAATGAGATTAGATAGGTCGGAAACGCCCACAGGCAGGTCTGACGCAGTTCAGAAAGAACGCCGAGAGCTTTCGAGGGAATTTCCAATAGAAGAAAGGGGTCAAGAACAGTCTCTTCCGTCAGCTTCTCATCGAAGATGAACTATTCTCATACATTTTTGTCCCTAGTTTCTAGTACGGGCATGGGTTCGAGAAAGTAATTGTGATTTGACCGAGGTCTCACTCAGAGCGACTCCCCACGAGCGCTAGGCTCTGAGATTGGGACCTGGAATTCCCAATAGGGAACCGATCCGATGCGTCCGATTCCCCCGGGCTGAGATCACCAGGACAATTCGACAATTCTACAATTTGACAGTAAATCTGTCTAATCGGAAATGGTGAAACGATCAAATCAGATGCGATCGATGCTGTGAGGGTGCGAAAAATTCAGCACAATTGCCGGCAGTCCTGATTTCCCGGCTCGAGTCGAAATACCCGCGATCTTAGATTTCCCCGAGCGTTGAGAACGAGGCAGAGAAGAACGAGCCGGGGACCATAGAAGCGGGGAATCTGTGCGCGGTGTTTCTGTCGGCCGCGGACAGCGGTAGCGAATGCAGCAGAAGGCCGCTAACCTCCAGTGCCAGGTTCTGTCGTCGGTTCGCTGGTTTCTGGCTTACTTGGACGGATCAAAGGAAGGAGTGTTTGGATCTTCTACAGAGCTGGGCCTCTCCCAGACGGTCGAACAGACAGACATCTGTTGACTTCCGGACGTTCGGAGAAAACTTGTTCCAGACACATTCGCTCCGTCTGTGTGACTTTCCCGTGTTCTCCCATTTGATGTTCGAGGCTCGGGTCTCGATCTGCCGAGAGTCATTTCAGCTCCGTGGAGAGACCCTCCGTTAGTGCACAGATGACTGTGATCGGATGGAGAACGAACACCCGCTTAGAGAGGGGTCCGAAAAGGAATCGGGAGAAGAAAGTACAGCTGGGCATCATCTGTGCCCGCTGAGTATCCTGCGTCCACTTACGTCTGCCGAAAGCGATATTCGAGGGTTCGAGCGAGAGGGATTTCTCTAGCGCAGCAAAATGTCGTCCCGCATCGAAGTATTGGAGCTTGAAGCGAGAGGCGGCGCGGCGGCCGCCGTCACCGTCCACGGAAAATCGGGATAACGTGTGTCAGAACCTGAGTACCAGGAAGAGATTCGTTCGAGTTATGAATAGCTCCGAGAGCCGCACCTTGAATGGAAGTATGTACGCGAAAGTGGTCGTGTACGAGGTCGGTATGTGGCTTCGGGGCGTGAGGAATCAAACCAAGGTGGTCCCGTATTCTTCGACATGAGAGATTCATTCTTACAAATTGCTCTCGAGTCAATAAATTGACGGAGGTCTTTCTCAGAGGTGATCCGCGCCCGCCGTTGACTCGTTTGGGGAATACGATCGATGTTACAATGCCCCGATCGGCGGCGCTATTTCCTCTCGTTATTTGCTCATGAAGAATATGCATGCATGTGTCGGCTGTGACGAAGCGACCTGACTCCGTGTATGCCTCGCGGATAAACGTCCCACCTCATCATTGTAATGCGACGGGCTATCCGGGCATTCTTTCGGAAAAGACACAGTCACGTCAAGCCGCATTTGGATCATGAGGGCTATCAGTGTACCGGACCAATGGACGAATGATGTTTAATGCACAAGCAGGCGCTGCGCTGGATCCAGCTCCGGGTCGCAACCAGGTGAAGAGAGGCACCACAGATTCAAAGCTAAATGACGAGATCACGAAGTCGTGAGGGGCTTCAGGGGTTGGTCGATTCGTTAGCTCGCTGGCTAGCCCGCCCAATCGTTGGCTTTCGTCGAGTTTTGCTTTGTTGCAAATCGAAGCTTTCTGAGAATTCATCGAAGGGATCCTTCCATCAGAATGTTTTCGGGGCTCGAGATTTAATTCCGTGACTGATTACGCAGCATGCTCTAGAATGATGAAGCCACGACATCACCGATGAACGCCGAGGAAGCAATCCTTCGTGGGACATATCATCGCCAGAGCAGAAGGTTTCTCGCGGGCCGCAATCTATTTCCGCTGATGCTCGCGATGGTGCGCCATTCTGGGAATTTTCCGCGAACAATCTCCAGTGGGTCTTGAGTCTTGAGACGTCGGAGGGGATCTCAGGGCTCAGGAGAGTCAGAGAGAAAAGGCCGGGATCGGTACGTGCATTCGATGTGTCAAAGTTTATTGGGGTGGGTTTCAACTATACCCTCGCCATCGAGCGACTCACATGCGATATGTTGACCTGGAACTTCGCATCCTGATTTCCTTGAACTAGCACAAGCGGAGAATCATTGAGCATAAACACAACAGCAGTGAGGAACATCCATATTCATTCAGAAGTACGCTAGCAGCTAGCTCATTGGATACGTGCGACAGTAGCGATACATTTCAAAGTTTATTCAGAGACAATGGAACAGATTTCCAGTAGAGGGGAGAAGAACTATCTGCGTTTCCACCACGATTAACATCAAGTGACGGATCTACGAACAGATTCCTTTCAACACTCACAGGCCTGAGAGATCGTCCTGCGGGGACTCTATAACACAGTAGGAAGAAGAAGAGTCCCACCCATGAGCCATTGGAAGTATTCGATAAAAACAACTCAGCGGACGCACTTACAGAACGACTTGATCACAATACAAAGCTACCGATGTCCCCGCCGTCTTCGAGACGAACGTCATCAGTAGGAAGCAAATTGGCCATTTCCATGATCGATTCGAGGGAATCATCATTTCCTTGTTTGGCGTCCTCCTCCGTAACCAGACAGAGAGTTTCAGTTATTCGAACTTGGTGAGATATTTTTAAAAGAAACGTCGAAACCGCGGCAGTCATCTGTACATTGAAGCTTGATCGCAACATTCGGAATCGATCTATTGCATGAGAATGCGCGTTTAAGTTATGTCCGTCGATTATCGCGCTACAGCTGCGCGTTATCGATCGACTTCCTAGTCCTGAGTGAACAAGTTTGCTTATTTGCGACGTCCCGACTCTCCTGTCTTGTTTCTTGCACCTTCTTGAGCGGATAGGGCTAATATGGCTGTAGCAACAATTCCAGATATTATCTCAGACAGCTCATCTCGTTTCCAAAAAACAATCCAAAAACAATCCTGAGGTCTTGGGGAAGACATTATATAATCGACGATCGGCCACCGCGAAGGCTTATCGTCGGTCAACTCCTGGATCGTCCCCACCTTGATAATTGCCTGAGCGTCAGCGTCTGATTCTATTTGAGGGTGCATATTTCCCTCGTTCAACGCGCTAGCCTGCCGCGGCCACATGAGCTGCGACGGAGTCGTGCGAGAATCTCCAACCTCGTCTTAGAATTCTCATTGAGACGCAAGGAATCCGCATCGCCAGGATGTCCGATATCCTGGGCGTCGCGGCTGCGCGCTCATAGTTGCTCAGTATTGTACCGAGGGAATCCAGACAGTTTTGTTCTGTTGCTCCTCGACGCACGTCTTGACCTGTGTACACATGTATGTCAAGTTGTTCCCCTGTATCATAGCTGGAAAGGGGAAGCCCGGTCAGAGACGCACGAAGAACATGGATACGTTGGTGATTAGAATCCCCGATAATGATTGCTCTTGATCAATGATATTTATGACAATAATAATTGATTACGGATCCAGCTCACCGTTGATAAGAGGTTTGTATTCAGCTTCGATCTTAAGCGAGTGTTCGTACATCTCCTTCGCTGCTTTGCTCGTCATCTTTTCGCTTAGGTACTTGACCTCGCGAATCTGTTTCAACGTCTTGAACTTGATAAAGATCACAATCGGATATATTTGGCAATTACGCAAGCGCTCCAAGATCACATCCAAACTCAAGCTAACGTCTAAAAATGCGTGACTCTGAAACGGAAGAATATCGTCGATGTCAGTAAGTTGAGCTTCCTCACTAATACTCATACGATAGATTCATTGTCCGAAAAGGGTCAGGATTGGAGAGAGGAAGCTTCGCGATGTCGCTGGTCGATGACCGTGACGTACCTTTTCACAAATGGCCCTAATGGCACTGATGGTAGTGCACTCGAAATGAGAGCCTTTCGTATGGAAATCCAAAATTTTGTGCTCATTGACTCCTTTCTGCATCATCTGAATTGTTCCTTTCATGGCCTCCCCAAGGCACCGCTGGAACATGTCTGGATAGTCTTGTTCTAGCTTGTCCATTACCGCGTCATTCAGAGGTCCGATCAGGATAACTGGGCGAAAACTTGTGTCTGGAAACGTCAGTGAGGAAAACTCATGTAGGGCGCCAATCTCTGTCCCCGTTCTCACTCTCGACGAATTACGCTGCGACCGAGGTGCGTCTCGGTTCCCAAATTGAATTAGCTAGGTACTCACAGCAAAGCTTTTCCACCCTGATATAGGTTGCTGGTGGGAGCAGAGTGTCATCGGCGAGCATTGAAGCCGAATCGGAGTAACTTGAAGAGTTAATTGATGCATCAGAGTAGGCGGCGATCTCTCGTGTGCCTGCGTTCTTCGATCGCCTGCGGAAGAAACTGCGCCGAGCTGAACCACGTCGACCTCCGTCGTCGATGTCGAGTAGAGAGCGTTTCAGCAATAGCTCCTCTTCTGCCTTGTACTTCGAAGGTATGAAACCGCATTCGGTCTTCCTGCCATCATGGTCCACTAGCCATGCTCGCCACAGACCGTTCACTCCTGGAATGGAGAGAGCCGACGACTTCAGTATATAGTCCCGAATCGAGTATTTCTCGCGATGTGGGCTCAGCCGACAAGAGTCTTTCAACGTGGAGGTTTCCTCGGCCGTTGAAGTCGAACGTATGGGCAGCCTCTGGGGAATGAGGCCAACGCAGAAATGAGAAAAAAAAAGAAAAATACTACGCGAGAAGGGCTCACCTTTGTACATGGTATTATCGACGAAGAAAACCTCATCCTTCTTGATGGGGAGCGATCCGTCGGTAGCGGGTCGGTCAAAGAGAGCGCGGACGTAGAACGCGTCGCCATTTCCATACTCCTGAATCTCCATGTACCTCTCTAAATTCTCCTGAACGAGCATTTTCAGCTTCGCGTTTTCGCCAGTCGGTTTCGCCAACTCCGAGGCGGCGTCTTCAGCGGTGAAGTTCCGTAGATCGATTCCATTGTACTCGAGAATCTGATCACCTGACCGCAGTCCCAGAAAAGCGGGCGAATCTGGCTCGATTGAATGCACAAATATACCAACAGCGTTCCCACCCAAAAGCGTTATACCGAGGTTCGAACTGCTTCGTGGCTTGTTGAGGATTACAACGCGTGGTTCGGCCGTTTTCTTTTTCGCCTGTAACGTAGCCGCCAGGTAGGCACCTTTTTGACTACGCGTCAGCGTTGAGGTCCCGCTCGAGAGGTCGTCGTTGGAACGGCTGCGGGCTTCGGCCGAAGTCGCGGGACTACGACGCTTACTACGATACGTTTTGGGCGAGGCATGCGGTGTATCTGGCGGACTTTCACTCGAGCTGCCACCCTCACGATACTTTTCCGGGTTGTACTGCACTAGCAATATCATGCTGTCTCGACACTGTCTCAGTATGTTCGCGGCGAGTTGGTACGTCGCGTTACGCATGTTGATTCCGCAAACTTCGAGCAGTTGATCACCGATCTGGAGGCCTGCCTCCTCAGCTAGGGAGTTTTCCGTTACCGAAGAAACGAATATGCTTTGACCGGTCTCTCCTTTGATCTGGATCCCCAATGGCTCCCTGCTCTTGTCGATGGTGATCCTGCGAGAAGATTTTCAGCTTAGACGGCTATCGATCCGAGTCGTCCACGTCTCGATGGGAAAACTGTAATTCCCGCCCCTTTCCGCCTCATTCCCATGGCTTCTCCTCGATTAACTCACCGTCTCGTATCGCCTGCTTTGGGCTTTCGTTTTTGCGGATTGAGCTCGATGTCGCCACCCGACGAGTTAATCAACTCGACGGTCAACGCGGGTTGGATTGGCGAAGCGGGTCTGTCTATGCTGCCGTTCGATACCCGTCCCACAGACGAGCTCACACTCGGTGTTGAAGGGATTCTGATGCGTTGTTGTCGTTTGGGGAACGTGGCCAGGCCGACAATGGACACCCCGTCCACAGTTTGATGATGGGACATCGTGCTATGATGACTGCTGAGAGCTGCTCCGTGCGCGGTAGTTTCAGCATGGCTGGGATATGCGGCAGGAAGGAAGTGGGCAAACTCCATGCCGTAGGTCGGACTGTAACTCGAGTAGGGCGCCAGAGTGGATGGGCAAGGCGACGGAGTGTAGCTGTTGCCTACGGACGAATAGGTCGAATGTCAGTCGCTTGCCGTAGATTCTTACGGTCGATAAAGCCCATGCGGCCCGGATAAGAGCCGGCGAATGTCGTCGCGGAGAGCGATGAGTCGCGGAGGACCTGTCCCGGAACTCACCGGAGTAGCTGCTGCTGTCCTTGATGCCGTATCCAGTGGGGACATTGCCGAAACTATTCGCCGACGACGGCTCTCCGGCAGAGCTCAGGAAAGAATCTCCGCTACGAGACATATATGGAGGACAACAGGGCGGCCCAATATGCGTCATTGGATGCCGCGAGCTGTGACTACTGCCGGTCGTGTAGTAATTCGGATATATTTGGCTGTGATTGTGGGGAATGGGTGGAATAGGCGGACCCTGTGTATGCGAAGTGTGAGCAGAGAGGGGGGGCTGTAAAATCATCTCGAAGGGGGACTCCTTCGCTGAATTGACTGACGAGTGTTGGAAGTAATCCATTTGAGAAGCCGTGTAGTGGGCAGAGCGCGGACGCGCTGACGCTTGCATAGACGACGTCTGGAAATTAATTATCGATGAGGTTATTCATCATGGAAATCGTACGGATACTCACTCTTCGGATAGCAGAAAAACGAAAACCGAACCCAGCGACTCACTTGAGCAGTGATAAGACCGGAGGATCCGTTGACGGATAGGGGCTTCGAATGCGGTCTCGGTGTAGTCATGCTATAGTATCCTTCCTGAGAATGATTGCGCGAACTCGGTGCCGTCTGCACCAAGCTGCTGAAGTTCAAGATATCCGATGACGACGGAGGAACGTAAGCTTCGATTTTCACGGGAGAGCTTCCCGGGCTGGAGTCTGAGCTCGAATGGTAAAACTGCTTTGGAATGGATTTGCGCTCCTTCTGACGGTGGGTCGGCTGCAACGTGTTGATGTTGAGCTGCTTGTCGCCTCCGTTGCCGCTATTGCCGCCGTTCCCGCTGCCGCTCTGAGCCTCGGTCAGGGCGCCTCTGTACTTGGGCCAGGTTCCTCCACTGTTCGCGTGGTTCTGATTCTCCTTGCTGCTGCTTGATCCCTTGTGGCTTTTGGTTGACTTTCTCTCATTCGAGAAACGATCTATTACCGAATCCAATTCGAAAATAGCGTCCTTGGTATCGTTGCTCGTCTGGATTGTCGAGAGAGGCCGGGCTTTCTTCTCGCCGAATATTTTATTCTTCGCCCGGTCGAGTAGCGTGTTCGAGGATTTCTTTTCAGTGGGCGACACCAGGGATTTCGCGACCTTTTCGTCGGTCTGGACGCTGGCCGAGTTGAATTTCTTGAGCGTCGTTCTCTCCTTCATGGCGTCGTCTTTGGCCGAAAGGCCGAACCTGCTCACCTGCAACTGGAAGCGTCCGGGCTTGTCGAGTTTCTCGAGTGCGTGTTGCATGTCGACCACCGCCTGGCCGTCGATGCTGAGAATTCTGTCCCCGGGCAGAAGAATCTGAGCTCCCGGAGTTCCCGGGACGATCTGCGCGATGTACACTCCGGCCTCGAGAACCAAGCCATGGGCTTCTTTTTCAGGGACCTGCAGCTCGCAGAAGAAGTAACCTCTCCTAGTCGTGGAATGTTTCGTGTGCTGAGAATTCGCTCTCCGCTTCACCTCCAGTCTGAGGAAGTCTGTGGCTTTCTGCAGCATTTCCTGGGCTACGGCCGCTCCCATTTGGAATACGCTTGCTCCGTTAATTTTGACGATCTGATCCTGTAGCAATAGTTTACCATCGGCGGGACTGCCAGCGTCGATCCGAGAGACCCAGAGGGTATCGTTGCTTTTACACGTTTCGAAGCCTCCGCCGTTCTCCGAGCCGTCGAGTTTCTGCGAAGGAACGTCGACCCTTGAGAACGCGGCTATCGATCCCGAGAATCTTCGGAATATCAGTGTTTCTCCACCTTGATAGGTATTCGAAAGTCGCCTAATTACCTAATCGCTCGTCACGGTCTGATTCCCCTAGAAATCTCGATTCCTAAGTTTCAAATATCATTTCCTACGGCGTCCAGAATGCTCACCAACTTCACTTTGGTCGTGGTTTCGAACTCCTCCATGATATCGATGGCTGAGTCTTTGCTCAGAGCTACGCCCAGTTGCAATTGACGCAATTCGTTGAGTTCCCTGCTGGCTTGTTTCTTTGCGTCATCGGAATCCCTGAGAGCTTCCGCCAAGTCGGATACCCGTTCATCTCGTTCTTTGCGGAGACGGTCACAAAGTGCGCGAATGCTCTCCCTCTCGAGGACAATCTTGTCACGCTCACTGAACGCCCAATCGCGTCTTCGTTTGCTCACTTCGGCTTCCTGCAATCGGATCGACCGGTGAGAAAAGTTGAGTGCCTTGCAGTTTCGAGTGACAAGGACAGAGGACCAGGATCGGAGCGAAATAGCGGAAATCAATGGGGACGGAACCGGGGAATTGAGCCACTCGAACTCAATCCAGGCAGACGGAGGAGCATCCATTGATGAATATGAATAACGATCATGATAGAATAATAAAAATTTACCTGTTGCGCTTCGGTCAATTCGTTTTTGAGCTTGGCAACCTCCTTCTGCAAGGCTTCAATTCGATCCTTGAAGGCCTGTGAGTCCTGCTCGTGCTGTTTCTGCAGTGGCGAACACTCCCGGAGCTGGTTACATTCTTTGAAGGCGCGGTCTCTTTCCTGCAACGCTGAGGCGATTTCCCTTTTGAGGCTCTCGTTCTCGTCCTGCAAACTTTTGATCTTGTTGTCGCTCGTTGACAATTCGCTGTTCTTCTGAGCGAGTTCCTCCTGGAACCTCTCCATCTCCTTGTGAACGTTATCCCGTTCGCCCATAATAAGCGAATATTCCTGGAGGGCGGCATTCCTCTCCTCGGTCAGTTTTGTGAGATCTTTGCTGGTTTTGATGCGAATTGTCAAAGCGTTGTTGATTTCCTTTAGGGCTTCGTCTCGTTGCTGCTGGACTCTATTCAGCGTTTCGCGAGCTTCGTTCCTCTCGCTGAGAGTGTTGTACCACTGGGAGATAGCGGCGGAGCATTGTTGTTGCAGGCCGTTGCGATCCCTGATCGCGTTATCCCGTTCGTGTTTCGCTTCCTCCAATTGTTTCTTCAGCCTGGACAGTTCTTCCTGAGTGACCTCCATTTTCGACACATGGCTCGAATGAACCTTGAGAAAGCGAGAAGCGAAGTTAGCAATCAGTACATTGGCTAATGAAGCGGCCTCTGAGGGTGGTCGTACGGCGAAATTGAAAATCTGCGTGATGAGCCCACGCTCCGGTTGCTCCGACCGAGTGGCGGAACGCATAAGCTCCTTCGGCCCTGAGGTGAGCTTCTTTGATTGGCCCAGTCAAGCCGGGCCCTTCAGTGCATTACCGAGAGACCTGAGGGCTCCGGGAATTCCCCACCCGTCGAGCTGCTTGGGCTCTTCCCTCATTCGCCGGGACGACGTCAATCAGAAAGAAGTATGCGGCACTGTGATCATTCCGGGCTGTCAGTAATTCGAGTCTATCAGAGAGATCCACTCAAGGAATCCATCTGAAACCCGTGCTGGAACCGCCGATGGGCGCAGATACGCCCGTCCGAGAAAACGGTCGTATCTGCGTGCAGCCGTAGAGTTCACCCCCTCGGTAGCGGGAGGCGGGGAGGTCCTCTGAGCGTCCCGCTCGAACCGCGCGGAAGATGTCGGAGCGTAAACAGAGAAGTCGAGTCCGCTCCGGTCCCCCGAATGACTCGGACCTTCCAGCAAACATTCGTCCTGACGACGCACTTCAGCTCTCGAGTGACAGAATTCCGAAACGGCAGCCTCGAGGAGACTCCTATACAACTTAAGGCCTTCGACCCGTTTCCTCTGCTAAGTTTCCTGCTTCCCTCCGCTACTGCTGGCTCGCAAGAGTCAAATCGCCTTTACTGCAGGAATGCCCGGAATGCATGAGAACTCCATCCCTTGTCTGTGAGCAAACGACCGGATTCCGAATTCCGACCCGCGGAAGCGGCGGGCTTGCCAGGTTTTCGACCTCTCGCGCGGATCCATTGACCGGTGACAGCTCCTTTCATCAACAGCTGCCAGCACATCCCTGCGAGGAGACCCTTTAGCGGCAACAATCAACGGCCGCAAGATCCTATTTGCAATTCGTTCTCAGCGTACCGTTTTTTTTGGCATGCCCTGTCATGTCTAACAAGCCCATACGCTCCAGGAGAATATTCACACCCCGGGCTAGAGGGTTCTATCCCAGCGCCGAGAGGTTATTTCCCATGATTGCTCGGCGAGCGGAGGGATTCGGCGCGAGCCGCGGGAAAAAAGCCAAAGCTAAGAATTGTGCTTCGCCGAGGCATCCGGCTGAGCCCCTCTCGGTCGATGCCTGATGTCAGCCGTGTACCTAGCAATGAACTTCAGTTACACAATGAGAACTCACCACAACGAGATCTGCATAGCACTTGTGCAGCGTGTCGTACTCATTTTTGAGTGCTTTGCACTTCAGACGAAGTGCGGCCTCGCCTTCATCCATTCCGGCTTCTAGCGAAGGCAGATGCTGTGAATAAGAAAACGACATTAGCATGCATTCCGGCGCGTGGCGCCTCGGCTGGCTTCCTCGAGTCTTCCACAGATACTAGGCAGTGCAACGCATTAATGAGTGGCGATGCTCAAAGTCAGGCTCAACCAAGCCACGACAACCTGTCTCAAGTCCACCAGCTCAGATCGAATTTATTTTTCCCTATAACCAATCGCATCGAGTTGCGGGGAGCCGCCCATCCGATCCAAATTCATTCCATGCGGGCCAGCGTCGAGAATACTTCCAGAGAATATGAGTGTGCACGAGTTCTACGGGCGCGATCCGACCGCCGGAATACTTCGAAAAACTCGATAAGAGTAGCGCGGAGCTTCGAGTGGGGTTCGCGCGAAGATTCCTGAAGGACAGGCGGTTTCGATATATCTATAATTCAGGTCTTGCCAACGGTCGCACATGAGGGGAGCAGAGGGGGCTGGGCATTCATTCGCTGAAATGGCCTTATTGGCTCATCTGTTTGGTTCCCGTGCTTGAACGTACCGAGGAGGAATGTTTCGGCAGAGAGGTTGATGGAGAGGAAAGGACGGTCACCCACTAGCTGCTCGATCAATCCACTCCCCCAAAAGTTATTTCAAGCTTGAGCCTCGAATCGATGAGAGGAGAGCCCTGGATTGGCCAAAACTTCTTGAGAAGTAAATACAATATCTTCGAGGCTCAACTGTTTGCCTGCCGGAATGGGTTTTCTGCTGCACTAGCCCGAAAGTATCTTTAAAAGGTTCCCGTGTGTGCTCAGGCGGCTGTCGAATGCGAGAAAGGGTTTCCCGGACAGTACAACGACCGTTTTCCGACGCGGTGTTTTCTTTTGCGCAGTCGCGCCGCAAAGTTCTGGACGGAGCAAAAAGGTTCATCGGACTCGAGTATGCCCTCAGCGAGGCTTGACCACAATGGACTCATAAGAGATTCGAGGCTCTCGAAGATCCACTAGCCAGCCATTTTGAGTTCATCCGCCGAGGTTTTCCGCCGAATTCAGCATGCGGTTCATTTACGGGGTGCTCAGAGCGTGTTGCAACAAAAATGATCCTGTAGACATCCCTATTTAAGGTTTACGACATGGGAGAAAACTCGAGAACTCAATCAGAGGTTATCTCGGTGGTCCGGCCGACTGTCTGAGAGCGACTCTGGGTCACCCAAAGGCCGAACGCACTCCTCCTCTGGCAGTAACCTCGGGGTGTTTCATCGACAAAATGCATCACAGATTCGGGTATTGCTTCCCATTTGTTTCCCCATGACACCGACGTCGAGAAAACGGGACACGATGGTCTGAATGTTCCCCATTTCCCGACGCAAGAGAGGGGGCTCGACCCATCCCAGTCTCCACCACTCTGGTCCAGGGCTCTCGGAATAATCGAGGACGGCCTCCGAGGCGCTCCCTCAATTTTCCCTCATGCGCCAGTGTTCTTAGACGACTCGTTCGTCAGAGCACCCTGTCACTCGGAAGGTTGTCCGTGCGGGGGGCATGATCGTGGAGAATAGTCGCACGGACAATTCTCAAACTCCCGCACAACAAGCCGCTTCTTCGCGATTCCCCCCGCGCCCATCGATTGCGGATCAAAGAACACCATGCAAACGATTCGTGATATTCGCTTTATCCCGACATCCCGACCGACTCACGATGTTTGACGTCGCTTATCTACTCAACGACCGTCATCCTGCCTGTTTCTAGAAAGATTTCAGAGAAGTATTGAACGGTACCGACTCACAATTGTGCTCTACGGAAGGCCTATAATATCTCGCTCACGACTCTGTGCGGAAACTAGAATTTTTTGACAATGGATGTTTCTATTTATTATATATATCATCATTATATATATCTACTCAACGACCGTCATCCTGCCTGTTTCTACAAAGATTTTAGAGAAGTATTCAACGGTACCGACTCACAATTGTGCTCTACGGAAGGCCTATGATATCTCGCTCACGACTCTGTGCGGAAACTAGAATTTTTTGACAATGGATTTTTCCTAGGGAGCTCTGATTTTAGCAAAACATTCGAGGCAAGCCCGATTCGCGTCGTGGAATTGAGAGAAATCCGCTTCAGTCAAACCAGTGTTCTCGGGCCCGTTCTCGGAAACAGCTCCGAGCGAGTGAACAATCAGATTACGGCAGGCGCGTCCTCGACGAAGTCGTCGTGTTATTCGAGAATTCGGAGTTCGAGGAACCCATGTGCGATGCTTTGTGCGGAAAGGATTATACCAAAGAAATGTTAATGGAGGTCTCACACGGTCGCTCGTCGCGGGATGGCATCGGGCATCGGCGGCGTCATCGAGAGACACGTCGGAACTCATCTGACCCAAAACGAACCGGTCACGGACGGCAACGGAAATTTCTTCAGCGACGAGTGCGCATTCACGATACCTGCTGGCACCGCGTTCGACCGGTGACCGCTAATAGTCTTCGCAGTCAGAAGTCCTTGGCAAGGCCGCGTCGGATCGGGTAAGAGTCAACAGCTGAAGTATCGCTTTCACGTTGATCAATTCCAGGTATTAGGTAAGTCAAATACAGCGTCGACGACGCGCGGACAGCGCACATCTTTCATCCTCTCCTGTTCGGTCGCGGGTAAAGCTTTCCTGATGGAGTCTTAATTCGGCATTCGTCTAAGCCGAGCCACAAAAACTTTGCTCCATTTCGCTCTGTCGGCCTCTCTTTACGTCCGTCCGGTGCGGGGATTCCCCGAGGTTTGAAATAGATCGGGATGCTTCCGTACAGCAGCGCAAAGACAATCCGTTTTTTTTAAAACATCTTTTTCTCTCCCAATGCAGGGCACATAGGTGGGTGACCCCGGAATTCCCGAAGAAGTGGCGCTTCGCCTGTCGTCGAATTAGGCACGCAGAGAAGCGTACAACAGGACGAGGACTTGGACGAACGAGCCTCCAGTTCTCTTCGGGACGACGACGTTCCATCTCAGGACACCCCAGAGGGAATAGATAAGGAAACGGCGAGGGAAACACCCAAATCGTTGCGCACTAGTAACGATTCGAGTTCGTCCTCCGCACGACCCGTCTCGGCAACTCGCACTCTGGCCAAGCGACTCTCTTCGCCTTCAAAGTGGGCGTTCGCACTCCTCGTAGCAGCCGAATGACGCCTCTCCCCTCGGCCAACTTGCGACGACAGCGGTGTTCCTAGCACACTCGTTGCTTTTCAGACTTGTTTCTCCAGTTCCCCGTCGTTCCAAACTGCCTCGGGCAGTACACTCGAGAATCACTTCAGCGGACCGACCCCAGAACCGGCCGTCAAGCCGACCGATGGACGGACGGACCGAGTGGAGATCCTGACCCGACGATAAGCAGAACCGACAAGCGAGAATTCCGGCGGAGCGTTAGATTCCACTTGCCTTGACTAGACGGACACGTCTGTACCTGCTGAGATACCGCCGCAGCATCGTGATTTCAAGAGGGGATACGTTTCGACAAAAAGTCATTCAGTACAACTCGAAGAAGCGACCTATCGAGCAAGCGGGCGGAGGAGCGAACGAACGAGTTTGCGAGCGAGTACGCTGTCGAGAGATTTAGCAAAGGCCGCGAATCCCCTTCCTGCTCCGCACACACTGCCCCGGCGGCGCGTATTTTTTTTCCCGCGTCCACCGACAGAGCACGCGCTCGCGACGAAGACGACAGCCGATAATCGGTGCGATGCGGTTCACGCTTCAGGAATAAGCCACCAAACAATCAAATCATGGTACGACCGGGAAGGATCATGAAAAGCCTATGCATTGTCTCGCTAATGGATCGCCGAATGGTCGTCATTATAAGCACTGGAAAGAAGACTCCGGGAGAAATCGTCTCCGACGACACAGAGCGCTGCGGGACTGCGAGCCCTCCTCGATCGAGCTGCGGGCTGCGGCAGAGTCGCGGAACAGTTCCGCATATCAAATGAATCAGCGAACGGAGTGGTAATCGAACGAGTGCAGACTCACTTTATGTGGAGGAGGGGGAGGTGGCGGTGGATGGTAGTAATCACAGGGAACATCTTGGAGGGACTCGGTAGTCGACCTCCGTTGCAAAGAATTGCTCAACGACCACTGACTGCTTGGGCCCCCTGTAAAACAAGCGGAGACCGACCTTAGGTATCTAGGAAGTAATCGAGGAAATTTCCTAGCCCTTCCGCGCAGAGAGCTCAGGCTCCCCGAGGGCTCCGTTCGACCCGGGAGTCATGTGAGAGTGAGAGAAGGGGAATGAAAATGAATTTGAAAAATAAAAATAGCGGAAACAAGGACTCCGGTCCTCAGAAAGCCATGAGCATGCCCGATCTAGACTTCAATCAAAACTCGTCCCGCCCTCGCAGTCCACCACCCAACATCCCCAGGGCGCGGACGGTAGGAGAGGCTCGGGGGAAATCGTCGGGGAGGAACGTGTTCCCCAAAGCGGGAAAACGCATGACTGAGTACTATGTGGAACGAGGACGAGACGTTGGAGAAATTCCCGTTCCAGTCGACACTGCGGACAGGAATTCGTTTCAGTCGGAATCTCCTCTCCGAAGCGTACCGACTTTTCCGTCCACCTCCAAGGTCGACTTCGCTGGCAGCTGGAAATGTGTAGCGAAGTCCAATGGGCTTCGGCAACTATGAGCGCTTAGTGACCGCTTCAGTTCGGTTTCGACCGTCGCCGGAACTCATTCAGTCGTGTTGACATGAACGGCTAGTGAAAATCAGTCTAATCGCGATGGAACAGATAAGAGAACTTGCTCTCGAGGAGGCCCCTAGAATATCTTTATAAGTCGCAGTTTCTTTCCTGTCGGCCACGGGGCCCAGATCGAATTCTGGCGAGTTCTTGGCCGGTTTCCGTAAAACTCGGAGCATTCTATCGCTGCGACCGATCGACGGGAGAAGCTAGAGTAGGCATGGAACCGAAAATATGTATATCCTGAGAACAAAAGAAAAATCCGAGAACTAACCAAGCAATGGGGTGAGGCTTTCTGGGTTGATCGGTTGACGACGGGAATACAAAGCATCCTGAACGAAGAGCATGAATAAGGATAAAATCAACCAAAATTAACGCTCAGCATCGGAGAACGGAACAAACCATCACGCGTGGAGCACCCCTACGGGACTCGGGGGAAGCGTGAATCACGCGCACACGCGTTCATCTACACCGTTTTCCCGCTCACCTTGTGGTGCTGCTCTGGTTCGGACACAAGACTTGATTCGGATTGATTAAGGGTCTCGCTAGACCCGCTGCGATCTCCTGCAACGAAAAGAGATATTCTCATGACGACATGAAATGACGGAAGCCGGTGTCAGTCGTCGGCAGCTCTCCTCATCAGGACAATGAATTCATGGCGCCGTCGATACGTGCATTGCCATCGCTATCTTCAGCGCGGAGAGTACCTCCAGCAGATTTCCGTTTCCCGTCTCGAGTGGGTAACCACCCGATTGCCTGTGGCTCTCCCGGCTCATATGCCAAGAGGGCCCTTATAAAATCAGTGACATGTTATGACTGCCGTCGCTTGCCACCTCAGTCGACACGAAGCTCACGCTCTCGGCACCACCGCTAGCGGACACAGAATGCGAGGCTTCCTGGCACGGTAGAATGCGCCCCGATCGGAAAACCAGGTCCTCAGTGTCTGAAGCCAAAAAAAACGTGGATGGCTCCCTCTCATGGAGACGTACCTCGACCCTCGGGACGTCGTGCGGACTCATTGCCCGAGTTTCTAGAGAGCGAGGTATGGGCAAAACTCCCGAGAGTTTCCGATCCGTACAGGAAACCGTGAGAAACCGATCAGATACTTCGGGCTCCCGGGACCAACAACCGTCTCATCGACTCTGCAGCTCATCCGTCTGGCTTACTCATGATTAGGTGACGATTCTAACGACGAATGTTGCTCCGGCTCAGAATGATCCGCGCCGTACAATGCTCGTCAAAGATTCCTAATAAATATTGCATGAGCTCCACTGACGAGTGGTTGTATCCTTGAATAAATCATTGTCGTTCACAATGAGCACTCAACATCCACGGAGACGAACCGAAGCGGAAGGTGGCGGCGCCACGGCTAGAACCTCGAGGCGAGCCCGACTCTTGCGTACGTGGAAATCCCGAGCCCGTCTGAAGTCGCGATCATCAATAATTCACGGATACTTTTCAGTGTGGGGGTAGGAGGCATCGAGGGGGAACGGTACAAGTGTTCCTGCGTGTTTCCAGTAGAATGGCTGAAGAAATCTTCTCCGAAGCGTTTCATCGGGCAGTTTCGTCTTCTCCTTTGAAGTTTGCACTCGGGGGGGACTTCTGTCTTTCGGCTCGGAAAACGCAGACCGAGATCCGGATCTCGCCCCTGCTTTGGCACCGAACTGACTCAAGCAGACCGCCGAAGCTTTCCATGTTGTTCTCGGGAAACACCATTACCATATGCAAATTCCTAGAGCGGCTCCTACGTCTGACTTGTGCTCTAGGGAGGAACAAGTGAATGACTGAGCGAGCTTTTCGAACATTTGACGGACGTGTCTGTTATCGCGGCTTCTGCAGCAGCTCCAAGTGCATTGCTGAGTCGAGGCGGGAGACGCTCCTGTTCCCCTAGGTGAGCTTCGTCAGCTGTCATGAGAGGAGTCTGCATGCTCATCGAACATGATTGCGAGTTGCACCTGACTGATTTTTCGAGCATAGAACTCTCAACTCACAAATACGGCGGTCACGTCACGAATGCATCGGCTGAGCTGGGGCAGAGGTCTGTACAGAACACCTACCTTGAGCCGCCGAACTTAAATACATGCTGTTCGGAGAGTTGACGGCCACTCTCAGCAAGACTTCAAATGTTCATCGCACAGCTGCCCGGATTCGATAAATAAAAAACACACACAAGCCTTCTCATCGCAGGCCACCGAGGTTCCCCCTAAATTCGGCGGGATCAAGAGCTGAGGGGCGAGTTCTACAAGCGCGCGTTTCGCCCTAAGTCGCCAGACGTTGGAGCTCGAGAATTAGTCAGATTGAGCTCATCAAACGTCCGTCGTCTCGTCATGAGCGAGCGGGAAAACTTCCGGAAACTGGCAACGGCATTCGCAGCGCTCAGTAGAGTTTTCTAGATCCAATCAAGGATCACTGACTAAGTTTGGTTCCTCGATGGGTGATGTCTGCCCAACTCTGAGAAGCTGTCGGAAAGATCTCACATGGAGTTTCCTGCCACCGAAAATCGTCGGAATCATCAGCCAATATTCCCAAAGTATCTTGGATCTGCCCTCGGCCCGATACGAGACGGATCTCCGCCGAGAATCCCTGTCAAACACTCGTTCCGTCTGGAACTCGTCTCGCCTGGCTGTCTGCTAGCCGTGTATTTACCCGCCAATATCAGCGGGCAGCAGCCGCACCGTGGGCCACCAGAAGAAACAGCTCTTCCACAGAAAGAGTGGACGAATTTCTGCTATTCGTCGCATATCTGGGCCCGCGGAGAAGGGAACGACTAGTCGACTCCTTCATGTCACCGCCTCACACCTCTCAATTAAATCGAAGGGATGACCGCCGAAGTTATTCGTTGCCAGGGGGCGCCACCGCCGTAGAGGATGAAGAGTACCGGACTCGTCGCACTGGAAACTTCCCGAACTGAAGTCTGGAATTACGATCAACAAAACTGCTTCCCCCTCCTGGGCTGGAGACGAATAGCTCGGCTGATTTCAGCGATTCAGTCCTGAACCAAGCGACGGGGAGAGACCCTCTGCACTACTACGGCAATCCTTGCGTACAGCGCTGTCAGATTTTTCCCCTTCTCGGGGGATTCCGGAACTTCTTCGAGTCTCGAGAAGCTGGAAAATCGTGAAGGGGTTCAATATGGAAGAAGATGTAAGAATTGTGGGCGATACAGCGCTTCGTGCGCCAATGAAATTATGGGGATGCATAAGGTGATCCGATCCAGGCTCAGTTTTCAAACATCGGCTGCTTGATTCTTGATGGATCCGCATCGTGAGATTGTGCTGCTCGTAAATCGAGTCCCCCGGGGCAGCCGACTTCAGAAATGTCTGAATCCTAATGGAACAGCACGGTCTCGCCGGGGAAATATCAATTGCCGACAAGACAACTGGGACCCTTGATCGAACTCTCCGTTGACAGGCCGAGCAGAAACTGCAGGAAGAACCGTGTCGTTCGGAATGTGCTGTCGAACAAAGACGCACTCCATGCGGTGGATACGCTGGTGGTGATGGCGGTGGGACGAGCATTGTTTCGTTGTTGCGATAGGCATTGTACTACTCCATCTTGAGGAGGAGACCCACACCGAAGTCCGCGTCGTTTTCCCGGTGCAACGTGATGAATGACTGGCTCGATCAGACATATGTCCTACCGAGGTGCAATGACAAAAACAAAGGCTCGTACCCGACCGAGCATCAGCCGGATACCTCACCGGTCCGCCTCCGGGACGCCACCGTGGCCCCGTCGAATACCCGGAGCCGTAGCTTCCTCGCCCGGGGAGCTGCGACCGAAACCAACCGCGTTGGCAAGCACTGGGGGATGGAAGGCTAGGCGGGCTTGGAGTCCGAGGACAGGTTTTTATTCGCGCAACATTTGTTTGCCCGTCGCTGAAGTGGCAAGGGCGCAGCGCCAAGACGTCGCCGGGCTACAAGATTACCCTCATAGTCGTTTGTCACGCGCTTTGACAACAGCCGCCCTCCCGAAGCGGAGTCTCGGCCAACGTGCAACACAGCACACAATCCGAGAATTTACACTCCGAGTGTCTTCGATAGGCTGCGGGCTACCAAGGTCGAGATCGAGGGCCGCTCGCGGTGCGTCGATGAATCCCAGCTCCAGTCCGCCATCACCGAGCCACAGAGGGTGACAACTGACAACCTATCGAAGAACGAGAATTGGACGAAAGATTGTCCACGTTTGCTCTTGGCACTCCCAATCTTCGGCTCGTGTTCACAAATGATTCCCCGCTGAAGCTGGACGTCCACCGAGAGTCTTCGAAGAGTTTCACGGGGAAACTGCGTCTCTAATCACTGATAAGCGTCCGAGGTAGGAAAACCGAAAGAGCAGATATCACAAGAGGAAGTCGAGTCGAAAACACGCTCCTTAGAGACTCGGTTGGAAGAGGAATTCGTTCCAGATTCGTAGTCTCGAAGCTTCCGTATGACCGATCTTGAATTCAAGAGGAAATCGGAATTGGAAAAGACTTTCTTGACTCCCCCTTTGATTTTGGGGTTCCTCCCTGATCGATCCGTACATGTATGCATGAGTGCTTCCGCAGGCATTTTTCCAATCGCCGTAGATCACGTTCTCTGGGAGCTTGCACGGTGGGATGAAGTGCTATGGAGTAGTACTTCACTCATTGATCGATTCGGTTGTCTAGAATCTATCGATGCGGCGGTTGGTCCTACGGGGTAGCTGTGGCTCTCTTGTGCAATGGGATCGATAATTTTCCTCCACTGATTCCGCTTTCCCCGTGCATGGAAACGGGAAGAAGTGACCGACCTCCCATCGGTGCTCGTATCCCTCCTCATTCGTCAGCCGGTGAGCATTCACTTCACGTAGCTGCGAGTTCTGAGGCCTGTCGACACTTGTACGGCCAGGAACCGAAATTGAGATTCCGGTGAACTATTCTCTACCTCAAACTGTGCCTAGAGGTTGAGGAACGATTTCAAGTGCGGAGTTTTGCGAATCTGGTGTGACTTGATATCCTGAAGCGATGTCATCACCGGTTTGCAAAGCGACTGGTTCGAACAGGAAGAGCCCCCTGTGTGAGAGCTCCTCCTCGAGTCCGATTCAGAGTTCAGGATCATGCTGATGGATGCGAGATAACTCAGGGGAGGGACCGAAATCTAGAGGGCTCAGCTCGGTTGACTCGTACGGGACCTCCTGCGTGAGCCGGGAAATTCATCAGAAAGCAAATTCGGGTTGAAACCAGCCAGGAGTGTGGCTGAATTGTATATTACGCTCAGCGAGGCCATCTGGAGAATCCGCACCTGCGTCGGGAGACTGAACACCAAGAACTCGGGTCTGTGCTTCTTAGTAAGCTCCTACACTATCGCATTTTTTCTTTGCTTTTGTTCCGGAGAGGTGGAAGTCTCGATCGATTCCAGTCTCTATGCAAGCTTCCTGTCTGAAAGATAATTTCTGTCGAAACGCTCTGATTGCTGGACCACATAGTGTCCTCCTTCTATCTTCCGAGATGCGCCCGGATCCTATGCGATTTAGGATGAGTTTTTTGCTCTGGAGATGCATTGCCGGTAGCGTGATTTCCACAATCGAGACGAATACAGAAATTAGCGCGCCCACACTCAGGACAATCCAGATTCCAAAGAGGTCTTCTGCCGACAGGTCTGTTGCCTCGCCTGCGCTCAACGATGCTCCGACGAGAGGCTGCACGAAACACGGCGAATTCGATGGATCCAAGAGGAAACGCGGGAGCCAGGGGATATCAGCCTCTTGTAGCCAGCGGCATCTGAGAAACGAATTCAGTCAGAGCAGAGATTTCGGGGTTCCCTAATACTTCCTATCCCGCAAACTCACCTCTTATTAATCTCTCGAACTAATGTCGAATTGATCCCAGGTCTGAAGTACAGGCTGTTGTGGATTTCCGCCAGACCAGATGATTGATAGAGGTAAGAACCCTTTATCTTCGGGCATAGTTTTGGCAACTCGTAGAGGGCGCCGAATTCGTCGGAGTAGAGAACTCCACGCCGAGTCGTCATCTTTTCAATCGTCTCGAGTGAATAGTATCTGTGGTCAATCAATGCTTCAATTATTCTCATTCCGAAAACAGGATTCGAAACACCGCACCGATCGGGAGAGCCTGCGAGAAGAGGGACGGAACTCACTCTTTCAGAGGGACCGAACTCTCAGGTTTGAGTCGCTCCCATTGGGCGAGAATCTCATCAGCGAACTCAACGCTCATGATCTGGGAGGGGGGAAAGACAATGAGAATCTGACCGAGGTCTGGAAACTCGATGCGTGAATCTGATCTCGACTTTAGGTCCCTGGCTAGGCCTACGAAATTTCCGAATAACTTAAAAGAACAAATCGTATGGGTCGCTCCGCACCGTTAGGAAATATCGCATGTCGTTATGCATCATCGGTAGCAACTCCGGACGATCGAGTACGTCTCTGTTGTTTCGGATCCTTTCGGTTTCTACCAGGATGACGAAACTAGACTTCAGAGTGCTCTGGATGAAGACGGTGATCACGAACATGCCTGGAGAAACCGTGACCGCAGCGTGAATGGAGTCCACGAGTATATTCAAGCGGTGGCAAGATCAAACGGTATGCTGGATTCGTATATTGGGAAATGAAACAGGAAACTCATCTGATAGAATGATCGAACGGACCCAAAAGCCAGAACCCGAAGAGAATTTTCGCGGAGAAAGTTATCCGGTGGTTGGTCGATGTCTGTGCGTGGCTCGTTTCGCAAAAGAAACTCGGATAGTAAAACATGAAGAACAGATCCACGTAGGATGCGGGCGAGCCTCCGTTGATCATGGAGTTGAAAAGTGAGCTCAAAGCGATGCTCACAAACGCGAACATCGCCAACAGGGGGAAAATCTGCAAGCGGGAGGCGCCAACCTCATGTCTGAACGAAGGAAAAATCGGGTGATCATCCAATGGCGACCTTCATACCTCAGTCAAGAGCTCTTCGCTGATGACAGACGTGGAGGATTTCTTGAGGACTTGTCTCGTTCCAGAAGTCATTATGAGTCGTAACGCTTCAAAGTCAATCGATTTCTCGAAGAATTCGTCGTATAAGGATTGACGCGGCATCGTTGCCACAGACAGATCGGCTCTCTGTAATTTATGAAAACCCAATCACGATCGGTCGAATAAGAATTCAAGTTGAGCAGCATCGAAAATCGAACCCCAATAAACTCACCCCTTCTTTAAGATCCAGGAGAGCTCCGAAAAGGCGGCCATCAGGAGTGGCGGAGCCATAGTTCCCGTCGGATGTTTCGATTATGCGGAGCTGTATGCCCATGGCCCACGTAGCGTTGGTGATGATTGAAGTGATTCTCCCGTACGCTTCTATGCGTCCATCGGGAAGGCTTTGCATTATGGTATGAGGGACGAACTGGAAGAATTCCGGCGCATCCGCAAGTCAACGAAAACTTTTGATTCGAGATGGCGTAATCGAACGGTTGCCTACCCGCTCGCAACCTTATTCCCTTCTTCCTCACCTCTTGGCAGACTCCCACTAGTGTAGTATTCGAGAAGGGACTCCTGCCCGTGTCTATAGGCCAAGCCATCTCGAAAATTGAAGAGCCCGGTGGGCTTCCCGAGCTTTATATTCTCGTTAGAATGCTCAACGATTAAGTGACCGATAGATTCTCCGTCATAAAAAGCTCATCAGGCTCTCGCCCTAACGAATTCATCGTGCCGTGATAAAGGGAAAAAAACACAAAGTCTCATCCAGGACGTTGATCGAGCACCGGAATCGATTCAGATAAAAATCCCCAGGTCTTCCGCGTCGGCTCAATCAGCTCTAAACGTCGTTAGTTCGCCGGATAAGGACCGAAATCGCAAAGTGGCGTCAGCCGTATTTTTAAATGCCGTATTTTCTCGATTCATATTTGCTCGGGAGCTTACGCAGGGACTGGACGCTCGGAGCCGCTCGAGCCATTAATCGCACTCGAAAAATTCGTCAGAAGACCCGATCGACGCCAGGTCTGGCGAAGGCTGCTCCGAGTCCCTCAGGGTAGCTCTCACCGGATTCCCTTAGAGTCCTCAAGCTCTAAGTCCCAGTTGACAAGATCCCACTATGAACACCGAAAGTCAATGCAATCATCAAAAAGGCATTGACCAATCGTATCGATTGCCTTGCGTGATTCCAATACGGATCTCTATACAAATATACAGTGTCGCTGACGCAGGATTCTGCCAGGCCCGTGAAAGAATACCGCGAGGAACAGAGCAGTTCTCTTATCTCGGCGTGTCAGTCCGAATGCTATCGAAGCTCATGGAGCAAATACAGTGATTGTATAATCAGGCTGTCGCTACGCTCCGATGTGATTTGTATATCTTCGCAAGCTCAGCTTCCCTGAGGCAGACGAGCGAGCAAGCCTGACGAATCATCCTCCACTAGCTCGCAGCAGCAGCAGCGGCTACATCGTAGAATCTGCATCGATCGGCGCCGATTCGCCACGGCCGAGCCTCATCTACATCTGTCCACATCAGCCCGAGTACAAGTCGTTCGACGACGCATTGGCATCCAATTTAACATTCGGTCGTAATCACGTCAACCTGGACCCGAGCTCCTCTATCGGCGAGAGTTGTCCGCACTCCGGGCTCTATTTCTTTGCTAGCGGATCGAATTTGACACCTAGGGCAGCGAAGTGACATGATGGTATCGTTATCTGTGCCAGATACAGAAGACGGAAGCTGCGTACCTAGAGAGAATCGAGTCGACCAAATCCGGAGTAGTTTTTGTGGAGAAAAAGGTCATTTGTGCGATAGCTCGCATTGATCCTCCGCACGGTCGTTGGTCTGGAGCGGCCGTGGCGGCGTCGGCGGCGAGTGGGGAGCGACAAATCGGCGGACGACTCGCCCTACCCGTTTCAAAAATCGGAAAACCATTCGTGAAAGCTTTCCGCTAGAGTAGCGGCCTGGCAGCCATCGACAAAGGACTCCTTCCCCATATGATGAGGAGCTGTCGCCCGGGCTGAGCTCCGGAGAGAAAGTCGGCCGAGAGCAGAAGTGAGAGAAGGGGGAAAGAAATGGCGGCCGGCCACCGACCGACGAACCGAGAAAGGATGCCGCCGAGGGTAAGTCGGGATGAAGCGAGCCGACGAGGGATACCTCGACGTCGTCAGAATGTCGCCGCTATGATGGATTAATAAATTGTTGTTGTCGTCGTTGTTGTTGGTCATGGCGGCAACGGTGATGCGTCGCCCTCAAAGATGGACGGCGGATGGATGGATAATGTTGATTATTATTGTTCTGCCCCGTCCTCGTTCCATTCAAGGGAGGAGAGGACTAAGACGAGGAGCTCAGATCTGCAGACAGCGGTTATGGCGGCAATGGAGGGAGTCGCGACGATGGCGGCGGAAGCAGTGTGATGGCAGAGCCACCATCGACGTCAGGCTAACTGGCTGGCTGGCTGGCCGGCCGCCCCGCTCCTCGAAGTCAGGAGATGTAGAAGGAAAAGGACGATGAGCGAAATCAGGAGGAGGCTTGTTCTTCTCCAACGACTTTAATTACCGTCATGTCATTTATCATCGGCAAGATCCGACGGGACCGGAGCTGCTGCTTCAGCCGAGGACAGGACGGCGACGACAGGAGGACGCCATCGAGGAGTAGCGGCGGGCGGGCGGGCTGGTGGACGGGCGGGAAGGCGAGCTGGCAGGAGACAGGGTTCCGACCGGCAGGAGGATTGCAGGATCAGGAGCGAGGCGGAGCATCTAAAAGCCAAATTGTGTATCTAAAATAATGTTGCCGACGTCGGCGGGAAAGTCGTCGAAATCGCTGTCATCGGGACGAAGAGCAAGATGCTGTCTTGATGCGGTTTTACTGTAGAGTTTCTTCCCGTCCAAACTCCGCTCGTCGAGGTCCCGTTTCTCCCTTTCGCTAGCCGCGTCTGTCCCTCCGTTTGAGTGACTGGAGCTCAGAATATCGGGACAGCCTGCCCGTCTCCGGTAAGCCATAGAGCTACGACCACTTAAAAGAATTGTGTTCGGCTGCGTCTGTTCGCCCCGATCTCTCTCATCGTCAGGAAGGCAATGAGGGCAGAGGGAGGAGGATAGCGAAGCAAAAACTACAGCAAACAAAAAAATCGTTCGGCTCCCTACGACATGCGGAAGCATATCCAAATTGAAGGAATCATCATGCCTCCTTGCTGCCCGAGTGGATCGATACGCGGATGCAAGCTATGAACACTCTGCTGGAAGGATTTCTAGGTATCTCCGAAAAGAAAGACAGACTTGGAGCCCCCGCTCTAGCGCTGAGAAACGATGCCCTTGCGAATGTCGAGGGAGAAATACCGATCAGTTCTGGCTTCGTAACGAGGGCATGAGAAATGGAAGATTTGAATCATAAGAGGCGAACCGAGCTGATCGAGGCTAGAAGCGCCATATCGGTGCGAAATATTTTCACGGGTTGTCTGCCCGGCTAGGATCGACGATTCCTGGGCCTGGAATTGAACTTCGTGCCGATCATCGCGGACGATGAGCAGCGGAAGCTCGAATAACTCCTCCTGTCAGCTGCCCACGTGCTGTCTGATGAGCGAGTGGCCGCTGCGGTAAGGACGTTCCGTGCCGCTCCACGCGGACGATATCGACACGGCCGTTCGCGGGAGGGAACGTAGGCTGAGTTTGCGATTGGAGACAGTGTCATAGGTCCAATGGAAGCGGTATGCTGAACCATGAGCGAAGCCTCCTCTTGGACAAAAGCGACTTCCGGGAGCTGTCTCGGAAAAGAAACGCGCGAAGTTCCCTGCCCGATATACCACAGCCTGCGTCAAGGGATTCTCTCTGAGGAAACCATGTCCCTTACCGGAAATTTCGTGGATAATGATCGATGGAGATCCGAGATCGGCTCGACTCCTGATTTTGTACTCAGGACACAGGCCCCCCGCAGAATGGAACGATCGCACCACAGGCTAGAACCTCATTCCCCCTTGTGGTTGATCATTGGTGAGAGAACCTGGGAAAATTCTCAAATCGGCCGGCTCTGGCCATGAGGCCGACGCTGCGCAATACGATACATAATAATCAGCCTCTACGGAGATAATAGAGCCCAGTCTCAGTCAGTAATTCAGCCCCGTGAGACCAAGTCGAAGGGGCACCCGAACCCATCTCTGCGAACAACTTGCCTAGACACCGACAGATAGGATGACGCTGAGACCACCGCCGGGTTTGACGGGTAATTTCCGTCCGCCAGCTCTGCTCGGTATGTTCCATTCTATTTAATGCAGGATTCTTTGGCTGTTCGTGTTTCCGCGACGTCAAAGTAACGAGGCATTTCCCTTCACCCGACGTGCGGGACCTTCCTCTCGTGGGTAGGTTGCTGTATTTCTTTGGCGTCTCCGCTTCTCGGGAGGAAACACATAGGGGAGCAGATTCGTATGGAACGCCACATAATCAGTCACAAGCTGGCTGCCAGGTAAACGAGCGAGCGCTGGGAAACGCGCTCCTATTGGTCTTTGAGACTCATACCTGCGAAGCTCGTCTCGCTTCTCCTCACTCGTGGGCCGCCACTCCATCGCCCGCTCCTTCGCTCAAAGCAGGGCTTGATGGCATTTATTCGAGGTTCGGCATCGGGACATTAGGAGCTTATATTATTTGTCGGACGCGATTGCTCCTTATGCAGCCTACAGCCATCGAAGACCAAGTGGTGGATCGGTGACCTCTCGATTTTCCTCGATTTCTCCGTCCGATCACGTTTGAGAGCCGACCAAACGCCACTCCCTAGGATGAGCTCAGAGTGGCAAAGATTTGCCGTAGCTCAGTTAAGACAACACATTAGCTGCTGTAGCGGAGATACTGATGCATTTGACGTTGTTCGAGGAGAGAAACGCTCCTATAAAAAAATATCGTTCGTTTTTTCCTGTCGATGTGCTGTGAACAGGGCGTCACTTTGATGACAACTGTAGAAGAACTTTGCTGCTTCTGTCGATGCTGCAGGAATGTATGAGCGGAGCTTGAGAGCTAAGTGCCGAGTTAGCAACTAAGACTCTTGGAGACTTTTTGAAGACCAGGACGAGACTCTGCTCGGCAGCCACCGTCAGCCGATGCTTCTGTCGCTGACTCATTGGGATCGCCGTTCGCTCGCTTCTTGTCGGGGGGACCGGAATGGCGCTCAGCATAATGCCCCCACTCAGCGGTGGCGCTGTTTCGAGTTTCCCGAGCATTCCCCTCATCGCTCTTCATACGAAATCACGAAGAGAGTCCCGGCTGCCCATCGTTTCCGATGAATGACTCCCAGTAACTATCTGGACTTGAGTCCCGAACTAAAACTCGCTTGAATCCTAGTTCGGGTTAATTCATCTTATATTTGGGTGTTCATCAAGTTTATGGCTCCCCCGCCATCCCCGCGGGTCCTTCCTGATCGAGCAGACGCCGGGGCTAAGGAGGGGAATAGTTCGCTGCTCGACTAATTTTCCCGCCACGAGTTTGACGATGGAGAATTCTCCAGATTTTCAAAAGATAGCTCGCCTGCTGCAGAACGCTGATTCCAATATTCGTTACACGCTTGATACTTATTCCAGCTGGGCGGAATTCAGTCGAAGCGTTGGAGAAGGATGAACCCGGCGAGAGAACGATCTCAAATCTCCTCTGAAGAGGTTTTGCGGCGGGTGACTTCTGACGAAGAATGATACTCTTATTTGAAAAGATTCCCAGACCTAAAGCTTAAATCGAGAGGCATGCTTCGGAACCATCGAACAGCGAGGAATATCGAGGATGTTGGACACGTAGGGACTGCGCGACATTCATTACAAAGACAGCGAGCCGACTTCCCTAGGGGGATAACTCACGTTCGTAAACCTATTATTCTGCCAGCATCAGATCTTTCCGAAATTGGAGCCGTCGTCAGGCCTGAGCTGGGCATTCAGTAGGTCTCAAGAAATGCGGAGCGCTCTCCCTTGTGTCCACATGAAGATTTCGGAGTACACAAATGCACGAAATCAAGTCCATCTTAAGCTGGAGGTCGCAGAAAAGCCCACTACCTGAGCTTAAGTGATCGGTAGTGAAATTCAAGAGCGAATATAAACTCGGTTAAGAGGGCACGGTGACCCAGAGAGCGAGCTTATATCTCCTCATACTTGGGAGGATGAGGAGCTCAGATATATTCACGTAAAATGACGCCACGGCTCGAACATCGCTCATCATTCATACATGCATTAATCGTTTCAGGCCATACCTTTCCCGTCGAAGCTGAAGCTCGCGGCCCGACGGAATCCTCATAGGAGCCACCCAGAAGAACCGCGGCGGTGCGGCTCTAGAAGTCGCGGGGCATTCCAGTCCCTGCAAAAGGGTAGGGGGCTGTCGTGCCGTGTGAGGTCTTGAATGTTTTTCTAGCGAACTGCTAGACTTTTTCCTGGATGGAGCCGGCGACCATGCGAGAATCCGGGAGAGAATCAGGGGTAAAACATCCGTTGATATTTCCATCGATGTCTCGATGGAGAGGAAAGACGTGGAATGCAACATTCATTTCGCATCATGTAAGGCCCCTCTGCTAGGCCAACGTTTCTGACCAATGAAGCACATTCTGACTGCGTATACGCAGGATCGGCCACGAGCTATAACGCTTCATCCCTCGTGAAACACTCGTCTGCGGTCTTTTCGCCAGAGCCTAGAGTTTTCCGCAGATTCTCAGAGGAATTCCGGAAGAGTTCCGAGTTCTCATAGCGTACACCGTATCGTTCGCTCTGGCAGGTGATCGGCGATATCCTTCCAAAAAAGAAATCCTCAGGGCTCGATTGCCTTCTCGCTGGTCTCGGTTCTCGTTGACTTCCTTGACAGTATTGCTTGGGTGCATCATTGGGATTCGTATTTCAGATCGGTGATTGAAGTGAAGAGCGGTTTAATCGTAGATGATGCTGCAAGTGACTCTTTGTTTGTTAGCTCGAACTAAAATCATGTCGAGGATTGTATCCAGCGCATCTGCCGCATGTTCGAATACGGTTCCTTTGCGCACAGGCTGTACACATATATGTATGTATATGAAAGAATGGGGGTCTTTGGGAAGCTTTTTCTTCGCGATCTGCGTTCCGCAGCCCATTTGAATGCATTCAGTGTAGTCGACCGATTTTTCGTTTCTTACCTGGAAGTTCAAGGAGTGAGAACGCAGAAAAAAGCGGCCGACTTCAATAGCTGCTGCGGCCAAAAATGGGAACTCAACTCAGAGATCCTCCCGCTGCTAATGGTCCGGAACAAACAAATCGGCCGCAGAGAATCGGCCGCGTCAATCTCCGCTTGCTCGCTCGCTCAAGCAACGCCTACTTGCCAACTATGAGTGTGTTCTGATGCTGGCTCTGTAGCGGCCGATGCCTTTGCTACTGCTCCTTCTCCTTGTTCTTAGCCCCCAATAAGAGCCGACGAAGACGGCCCCGACTGATCGACTGACTCATTATGACTTTCGTCAGGCCTATTTACTCGGCAGAAGTGCAGCGAGCTTAGCCCTAAAACACTCTCGGGTATAATCGCCGAAGCGAAACGACTGAATTTCGACATTACTCGCGACTCCGTCTTCGATTCAAGGGAATTCATGGAACCTTCGTAGTCTCGACGTTCCCCCTTGATTTTTTTAATTCCAGATGGAGCTCTCCTATACGTACTGACTTTCGTTTCCGGCTGCGATTTCCCGAAAGCCTCAAATTCTTTTGGCAGCGACAGGCTGAGGAATGGAAGATTGGCGAGGTTTCCATCCGGATTCGACCGGAGCTCGCCGTCGACAGGAAGACAAAATAATAAATGAACAAGCGCTGAATCACCACCCACCCCGATTTTCCCCCTTCCTCCCTGCCCCCTGTCTCCCAGCAGCAGCAGCAGCCACAGATTTCCTCGTCTGTCGCTCCCACCCCGCTCCCCGAAGCATCTCACTCACCGTATTTCCGTTGTGGACTCGGGTGGATTCGCGGGGGTTGGTTCTATTCAGACGTCCCTCCCGTCGTTCTCCTGAGTTTTCCCTCCTGTTCAGGAGAATGGGCGTTCCGCTCGATCGAAAAGACACGCCATTGGCTGAAGGCAAGCTCTCCTCCTCGTGGGAGGACTCCTCTCGCTCCTCGCCCAGGAGTCGTGCTCCTGAACTCTGCTCGACGACAACTGGCAGATCGCTCTCGGAGTTGGTGACACTTGTTTGCACGAAGGGAGCTCCTTCCTCCCTTCACCTGGCCAGGGTCTCCAGGAGTTCATCGTCCAAGCGGCGCCGACGAGACCCGGATACCGAGCGATCATCGGAGCTCGATCCCTTGACTTCAGCCGCATCCACCCGAAATCAGACAGCTTCCTGGTGCGCAAAACGGTTCGGAGTAGAGTCGCCCGCCTCGGAACATCGCTGTTTGCTGTCCTGGATTTGAACTCTGCATCTGATGTCCCAGATTCTGACCGTCATTTCCGGAGGATGCCTGACCGAAGGAGCTGGACTTCGGAAACGAGGGTGAGTTTCTCAACCGATCGGGGAAAACACCGCTTCCCCATCACTGCATAGAATATTGTAATTGCCTATCATTCCGAACAGCATTCACAGATAGCACGATACGGTGGGTGACATAAATCGATCCTCGACTTCGGATCTAGTCGATCGGGTGGCTCCCTCATACCCGCGGAGTCGGGTCAAGGCAGATTCGAGGCGTCGAAGACCTTGGAGGATTTCCGGACCTCGGTTTGGGGTCAGACGTCTTCAAGTGTGTTGTGTACCCGATATCTCCCCTTCGGCCGCGACAGCTTCGGTCGAATCGAATCTTGGACGTGGAATGCGGATCCTTCCGATCCGGAGCTGGACTCGGAATCGCATGAGATCATACGTCCTTTGTGTTCCGGGCGCTCGAGGCGCTTTGCCATCGCATCGTCTTGGTCGCCATGTTTGCATCGGCCTCGCATTTCTCCCCACGGTCGCGGCTCAGCGCGTGGCTGATCCATGGGAAAAGCTTATCCCGAGGATCCTGGGAGTCGTCTCGTCTGATCGTTCGGCATCCGTCCAGACACGCTTCCGACCAGCGTATCCTGAATGGCTCATGAACGTTGTTGTGTCGCGGTCTGTTGGGCAAGACGCAGGCTTCCATCCGACGAGCTTTTCGAGACTTGCGAGTCTTGGGCGTAGACACTAAGCACCCAAATCCAAGATGGCGTCTGTCGGCGCCAGAGATCCTGGTTGGAGATTCGCGATGAGATCGCAGACGATGTCATGGAGCGCTCACCGAGCTGGACGAGTTTCCTGCACTGGTTGTTCCCGTCATGAATTGATTGTGTTCGAGAGTTTGCCTGCCGAGAAGTCACGTGCGGCTTGTGTCGACTCATACGATGTATGACTGCTTGGGAATTTGTCGTTCCGGTGAACGACCCTCGGGCTGAGATTCGCGCACGAACCAAATTGGCCCATTGTTGTCGATGGCGCTCTTCCGTCGGAGTTCGACATTCGTCTTCACTCCAGAGTGCACCCATTTGTGTTTCCTTCATGACTGCCATAATTGTTAGATGACAGACCGAGGTCGAGAATCCAGATCGGTTCGATCCAGCGCTGGGACCACGACCACCGAAGGACGGAAAATCACTCATCGGAAGCATATCGCGACAGACCTGATATGTTTGATATTCTTGGTTTCCAACAAATTATCAACCAAGGTGTCAGACATGTCGTGATCTTGAAGCGTCTATTCATCGTTCATGCTCTGTCTACCAATTCGTCGGGAAGAGTCAGTGTCACGAGGTAAGTTCCCGAACTTGAATGATTCCAAGCCCACACCGGCAGCAGGGGCCTGCTGCGACCCGAGTGCCTGAAGAGCGGGTTTCCTAAGGGATCTGTCGGAATAAATTGCGGACCCTCTCGTCTCCATGCAGCTCTCGGAGCTCAGGTAAGACGGGGGACACTCAACGAAGACCTTCTGCGTGAACAGTGCATCCTTCGTGTGATTGCGGCGTGCAATTGAAATGATTTGCGACATCGATCCGCGAGTCGTGCCGCTAACTATGCAATTCATTAGTCTCCGATTGAACTCGCGAACGAAGGTAAATAGTTATATGTACATCTCGCTGCGTTCGTCGCTCCCTGACGTGGGGAGCCCGGAAGGACTGAAACACCGAATCCGTCAATCTCTGGATGGGTGCGAATGACGCTATCTCGGTCGGCTCATTGTACTTTCCCAGTTTCTTCCTCAGCGCGCGGCGTAACATTTATTGTTTCATTAGGACTCAGGAACAATTTATGAAGCGAGGCATCTATTCTTTCGTCGCTACCGACGATGAGCCGGGACGGTCTTTCGAAAAGTTCTGATCCCCGCAGTCGCTCCCGCCCATCCTTTCACTCTGTGTCTCTAGTTTCTTGTTGAGCGCTAGCGTTCCTCCGAGTGCGGAAGGGCTTCCTAGAGGAAGCAGCCATCAGGGGGAAGGATCGAAAAATCAAGCGACGGATACATGAATGGATCGCAGTCCGGGATGGCTCTCATTCACTCGATGAAATGCTAAATCGACTGAAGCGTATCGAAGTGAAGCAAAGCTCGAGAGTCAAGTCTTCACGCTCCCAGGAGGGTAGCGAACAGGAGGAGCAAGTGAGATCGTGCTCCGGAGCTGGCGGGCTGATGGACGGAGTGGCAGACTCGTTTTGCTTTCTCGCTGACATCTACATAGAAACTAATGAGTGAGCGAAGATGCATCGAGCGCTTATAATTCAATCAGGATGTTACTCATTGCGCAGTCAGACAGGAATCCTCGGAGAGCTGGGCAAACGATGAAGAGGCCTGCAGAGCTGTCGCGACGCAAGCCTGACCAAGGAGCGGAGGAGAAACCAATGATAGGAGAGCGAGAAAGGAAGTGGAAGAGCACATCAAAGATCGTTGCAGACCGCCATTTCATTCTAAGAAAGACCATTAGTGTTTCGCTGTGGTAAGGCTTCTTCTCCTGGCTGCGCTCGTTAGCCGGTGCTCAACGGGTAATGACAGCCGAGCCAACAACTTTTGTTGATGTTGTCTACCAGGGCCGAGCTCACAAAGCCGCTTGTCGTTTGGGTGTGCTTATGCAACATCAGCTCGCCAATAAATGGCGCGTCGTCATAAGAGTCCTAAATAGACGATACTTGAACGGAGGACAAAAGACCTAACGCAGACCCAGGTCTCTCCCATGCGATGCTGCCTCGTTCCACTATCAGCGAACAGAGCATGCTCTTGGCTGAGTCTTGGCGTGTTACTGGGGGGACGACCTCGAGCAGAATTCTTCTGCCTCGTGCAGAAGGAGGCTTCGCAGTCGCCGTGGTTGACGTGAAGTGCCGGAAAAAAACTCAGGATCAACCCGCACAATGAGGGAGCAGCGGGAGAGAGGAGTCCATGAGGATGTAGGAAAAGACACAAAGAAAGTTCTTTTGTTCTTCAAATGAAACTAAGTCCATGATTGAGTGAGGCCCCGGTCGTTTCAGCGAGAAACTCGAGTCCAACCTCAAGTAAGTAACACAGTCCATCTCGGGGGTGACCACGGCTCGACTCGGTCAGTTCAGCGGCGACAGCGGCAGTTCCTTCAAACAATCGCATTAAAAGGGGACAGACGACACTGCTGAGAAATAAGGAAGACGACTCGAATCATAAAAGAGTCTCCCCGGGATTTATGGTCCGATCGGGGAAAGGGAACGCGGATGCACCCTCGCGCACACGCACACACACCCACCGACAAGCCCGATGGCACACGAAGGCAAGCCACGATGTATGTGACGACCATTCACCATTCAGCGGAGGGGCGCCCTCCCCTCCTCTGTGTCGTCCCGTCTTCTTCCCCGTTTCCATAGAGCTCCTCACATACATATACTCGAATAGCTCGGCTACGATCGACACACGCCGCATCTTCCGTCTTCACGGATACATTCACTCTATACGAGTATATGGATGGGCGGACACCCTCAATCTCGTCGTCGTCGTCGTCGTCTTCGCTCGTCTACTTATACATTTTTCAAGTCAAAGAAAGAGACCGCGGCGAGCTCCCCGTGCCTTCGACGCAGGTGTCGATCATTTGGTTTAACCCCTTTGAAACTCCTTCTAGACTTGCTCGTTGAGCAAACTACAGCACGTGCTTATGAATGATATACAATGGATGGTATACGTATACGTGAATGAAGAATCATGGGCTCCAATCCGGGTTTCGGAGCGGGATTGGGGCTTGATGGGATCCCTAAATTTGTTCCGTGTTTTCCGGCGGTCCGCGCATTCCCCACGGCGCGTCTCGGGAAGGAAATCGACATCGTATCGCTGTCATAGATTCACCCCAGCTCATCACTGAAATTGGATCCGTTCCATTGAATTAGGCGCTGACTAACTGACCAATGTTTGTAATACTGTGCGAGTCAACGACTTAGCCCTGACCAGGCGGACGATGCTAGTCCATCGACCAGACAAAGCAGCATACTAGAGTACAAGCAGATCCAACAACGAGCGAACGATAATCTCCGGACCGATCTCTTGCAAACAAGATTCGAGCCGTAAACGGACACCTGTCAGCCATAACTTCGATATGTGCCCACGATGTGGGCGAGGAGGAGTGCTGCGCGAGAGAGTGGCAAAATGTTTGTGCGAAGGGCTCCATGACTGCCAGGGTGCTCAGTAAGCGGCACATTTCGGCTGAGTAAGTATTGAGCACCGAATTCAGAAGCCTAATAGATTGGAACCTGCAGCATTAGGATATTGGCTTGTCCGCGAGCATTAGAGGAGGGATATGGACCAGGAAATTTTTCGTTTCTTTGTCACACGAATCAACGGTGGGAAGCACAGGCTTCAGTCGAGCCTCTGAATTGACGGAGAATGTTACCGGACTGCAAGCCGGGGAATCTAGCGCGGTCTCCGTAACATTGCAGCGATGTCTCCATTGGTGCGCGCTCTCCTTGGGAATTTTCGAGTTCGTTGCCGACTGGTGACCTTTCATAAATCTCAGTCACAGGACAGAAGAGGCGACAGTGAAACGAGAGAAGAAGATTTCGCTGTGAGTGATTCAGCCAAGAGACAAGTTTAGTGAGTTCGGTAGTTGTTCCTTCTCTCTCGTTGCTGCAGGGTCGAAGCGAGCAGCTCTTGTCGTCATTCGGGGCGCGGCATCGCATCGTTCCCCGTTCCGTTCACTTTGTGTATGAATAAATTGAATTAGTTTTGCCTCCTTGTTCGTTCTCTTTCGTCTAGTCTCCTTCCTCTCCTCCTGGAAGTCGTTGGCTGTCTGGCCGGCAGGCAGGCAGGCATTGATTCTTCTTCTCCCATCTCGTCCCGTATGAGTCAACTAGGGATCACTTGCTCCCCCTGCTCCGGCAGTAGCAGCGGCGGCGACTGCCGCCTCCTCCTTCTCCTCCTTCTTCGCTGTTGAAGGACTGTGTACAACAAAAGAACACCGAGCGGCAGCCAGCTGCGTCGAGGAAGAGCTCGTTTTCTCTCGCATTAGACAAAACTCAGGAGAGACTTGTTTCGGCTGCTCTTTTCGAGGCTTTTCAAGAGCTCACTCGCGCACACACTCGGGCATCAAAATCCGACAACTGCCACTTAACACCCGATCCGACCCGACTCGATTCCATCGTGAGGACGATCAGCGAACAGCTGTGTAAGCCACGAGAGGAGCAGCCGCCAAACATTTAATAACCAAAACAATATCATTATTAGGCATCCAATCAGAGGATGAAATGTGCGAGAATAAAACAGCTCAGTGATCTTCCGCCACTCGATTTGCGTAGATCACGGAGGAAGGGAAGGAGCAGAGATTCCTCGCGCAATCTCAGCCATCGATTCTGCAGCGATGAACTTCACTCCGCGGAAAATTCCGCGCGCTCTCTCCTGCTTCACTCGCTCGCTTTCTCCGGAAAACCGGGATCGTTCACCGAGCTATCCAATCGGGGATTTCCGCATGCGGAACTGGTGAAGAAATGACAACGCGGGACCCGCTCGGCAGGATTGACCAGGGTCGAAAGCAGGCTTCTGGACTTCTGAGCAAAAAATTTGCCGCCAGAGAACGTTTGCGTTTGGCGTGAATGTCGCTCAGGTGGTCGGTGGCTCAGAGCACTGCCCCACGTAGCTGACGTAAATCTTTTGATTGGGCTCCGTCGCGGCGCGCGTTTCCTTCAGTCGACGGAAGCGCGAACACTGTACAGCCCTCCAGTCAAGCGACCGATCAGACGACAAACGAACCGAACCACCCACCCATACGTTGGCTTTGTTGGACTTCAGTAAAGAGTGCCAGAATTTCGGTCGCGTCCGGACGGGGAACGTACGAGCACTTCCGTTGAGAACTTATCTCGGTCGAAAAGGCTGCCGATAAGCAGCTTAGTCATCGCCAGGGAGTACTTCCTTCACCAACTCTGACGAACCCATGAGGCACCTGCCGCGTATGTGCCTTCATTGAACCTCACCCCTTCGGACCGATGCCCAAAAGGATCTCTTTGCCGTCGCATTAAATTTCGATCCATTGCTTCGCACGAAACAGAAGGAGTGGACGTGCCTCGTCGTTCTTCTCGCAGAGAAGAAATTGAACGAGCGTAGAACATTTTCTCAACGAGTCTCATCGGCTAGCCGATTGCGGCGATCGGGGAAGGATTTGCATGCCTGACCCGGTTTTCGGATAAGATGTCGTCTTCATGGGTTCAGAGCGTCGTCTCTCGTGACCCGAAAACTCCCTGTCCTTTCAGCCGCGCACGGGAGCGAATTCCCAGAAAAGACAGAAACTCTTTCCCTTCGCTGATATGTCGACCCACGTTGCAACTACGCAATCCAAGACGAACGCAGCGCTGCCGACCAGATCGAAGGCCAGACACTTAAGCTGCGGACCACAGTGACTGAGGCGTACGGAACAAGCGTGAAGCGTCTCCGCCGCCGTAAACACTCGTGCATCGCAGGAGCGGGAGACCCGCACCGGAGGATCCGCCATGCGTTTCTACCACTTGGTGGCCGCGTTCGTACTCGGAGCTGGAATGCCGGTGAACGCCAAGCTCCTACCGAGAATCGACTGCAGTGAAGAGAACATCCATGTGGAGCTGGATACGTCCGGCGTGAAATTTACCGATGTCTACTTGGAAAACCTGAAAGGATTCCCCATGTGTAAACCTGAAATCAAGGAGAACTCCGTGCGATTCGCCATAAACCTACAGGACGAATTCCGCTGCGGAGCGAGCAGGATGACCAACCAGATGACCGGCGAGAAGACCTACTTCCAGAGGATAATTTTAGAAAACGAGGAAAAAGACAAACGTGAGATCATACTGATCCAATGCAGCACAGGCCAGGATAGACTCAACAGGACGCGCCGGCAGACGCTACCGAATTGGCCGGATATCGTCGAGCCGGATCACATCAACATCACGGAGTACATTGAAGCTCGTGCGCCTATCCCCAATCTCGACCTGGGCATCAAGCAGAACGGGCGGATGCTGGACACCACGTACAACGTCCAGCCGGGTACACCTCTCGAGATGGTGATTTATCTCGATCCTGTCAGCAAGGCGACTTATGGCATTCTCGCGAGCTTCCTGAAAGTGTCCGACAGTGCAGGACAACAAGAGGAAGTCGTTGTGATGAACGGTTGCTCAATCGACCCGTACATATTCTCGAACTTCATCACGCCGGACAAAGGCGACTCCCTGAGCGCCACATTCAAAGCCTTCAAGTTCCCTGACTCGAACTATGTCATGTTCTCGGGGACTGTTTCAATCTGTATCAATCAGTGCAAGAGCATCCCATGCGGAAACGGCCAATTCGGTCACGGTCGCAGGCGGAGGAGAGATGCAGAGAAAGATCCTAACGCTGTGTACAGCGTTGACATGACCACGATGTTGAAAGTACAATTCAACGATGATCTGTTCACGCTGCAGAAAGGTTCGGTGGCCGCGGAATTCAACAACACGAGCAATACACCCGCTCTCGGCATGAATCACATCGAGGGAGTCGACATGTCTTCCCATGAATATCCGTCCGCGGCCAGTTCTAAGTTGTGTACAGTTAGTTTGTTAATCGCGCTGTGCTCCGCCTTGTTGCTTCTCTTGCATCACTAGGGGCCAAGTTAACTCCAAACGTTGATTCGTGGTAGAATGTTCCGGATTTATTCGCTAATATCGTTCGATTCCCTGGCGAGAAAACCAACGATTGGCAACCAAGCCTCCGACCAGTTCTACGGGAGAATCCCGGACGTGGGACGAAGCTCCACAGGGCCGGCAGCGGGCAGCTAGTTGGTGAGGCAGCGGATCAGACAGGCGACCGACCGACCGATTTACCAACGGACTGAGGGACGTCGTACGCGGAGACGAAATCCGGCTAGCTGATTGCAAGATTCATAGTGCCTCCCACAGATATCCGTGGGCTAGCATATTCTAGGTTAGGGTGTCTCCACGGCTTTGTCACCAAATGTAAATGTAATATAATAATATATGATGGAGATGATGATGATGATTTTTTCATCCAGTGAGGTGTCTTTTCTCATCAAAATTTTGCTCGTCGGATTCCCCCGGGATCCGATCCGCGCTTTCCGCGGAAAAACTGCCGACATATGGCTATAGGTCCCTGCCTCCACCGTGGCAGATACTGAACTCAGATCAGTCCAAAAATGAAGATCGCCCGATCCCAATGATATCCACCCCTGTATTGGCGATATTGGAATGCGGATTCGGAAGTTTCGGATAGTTCGAACGGCTTTCATCCTGGAATAGAAACCAGAAGCAATGCTGGCTCCGTTCTTGGATGCGTAGGCAAGGACGGTTCGATCTCTGTGGGAAGTGATGACCTTCTGATGGCTCGGTCGATTTTACTTTTCCACGCGACGAGTCGCTGCCGCCGCTTTCCACTGTCCGCAGTCGATTTCAAGTTTCTCTATACGAATCGGAAAACCGCTCATCGACGATTTCCGGATCGGCGTTCTCCTGCGTATAAAGAGCCGGACACCACCCTGTGGCAACGCTGTGATGTGCCGGTATAATTATTTCTTCCGATGTGCGATTGCATGAGAGAGGACTCGAGACGGCGACTTTTCACAGAAGGAGTTCAACCTGACGACTTCGAGTCGTCGAACGAGCGAGAGAGACGATTTTATCGCAACGCTCAGCACGATAGCAGAGTCGATCAGAAGCGAGGACGCCGAACTAGAGTATGGCGGAGGCCTCTCGACATTCCAGTCACGGAATCGTGGGGGTTTCGAGGACACGAGGGCGCATTCCTCTGCTCACGCGCTCTCGTGACAAGTTCGTGGAGCCTCCCCCCGCTCTCAATATTGTTTTAAGAGGCCCGACAGGCGAACGAAGTTCCCCCGAGCGGATCCAGTCGTCGGATCTCAATTATTCTCCAAGCTTAGACATATCCGGGTTGTCCGGCTCAATCCGAGAGCCTTGCTCGTCCCGGTATTGATGACCGAGGTGAATCTTTGGAGCGTCTGGCTTTGCAAATCAATAAGCAACGCCCCAATTGAACCCTGTGTCATAAAATGACCTGCGTGTCACTCGGCTCTAAAGTGACTCATCGGCCTCAGAGTCTTCTCAGTCTACAGAACTACCTGTTTCTTCAGCAAACACGATTTACCGGTTTATTTACGAAAGAGGCGTGCTCAGCTCTCTTGAGACACCTGTGAGGAGAGCTGGACCGACCGTGGCAAAACTCGACGTGCGTCTCCGAAGCAGTACACTGACGAACTCCGTTACTTTCGCGATTTGTTCTTTGGATAAATCCTTCTTGGAGCCGCGGCTCCGTTGAAAGAGAGATCTGCGGTAAGCAAGCACACGACGGGGAGTATTCCATGCTTGCAGATCTGTGCCCTGAATTCTGCCATGATTTTTTTACTCAATTAAGATATATACCCACCGCGCAAAAATTCTAAGAACGTTTCCGGAGCATGCGAGCTATCTCCCTCTGAGTCTGGAATCAGAGGTGGATAGCGCGATATCCATAGGGAATGGCGTATACTCTTTCCGACTCTCCAGACTCGCCATCCCGGCATGAAGTAGATCAAGATTTGCGATTGGAGTCCTCGATCCGATCTGTGACGATCGACCCTCTGGCAGAGCCAAATTCACCCGTCACTCGGCTCCCCTGCATGAAGCAACGATCGGTGGAAGACTCCCGGACGCGAATACGTGGATCGTGGCGAGCACGACTCGGTCCGAGCCTGCCGCCGAGATGAAGGAGGTTCATTCGTTCCTCGGAAGACGAGAACTCTCCGAACTCTCGAATCCGCCAGTCCTCGGGGTACTTGAGCTTAGAAGTGCCGAGAGAATCCTCAGTCCAGGGGCTTCCCGAACAGCGAGATGCTTCGTCGCGCAACGAATGCACGCCATGCTTGGAAGAGAGAGGCGACTGATTTGGGAAACTACGTCCTCGCTCAAAATCTCTCTTATCGCGGTCTCCCGATGGATGCAAGACAAGGTAGGCTCTGAAAATACCCAGCGATAAGCGCATTGAACAGACGTCGCGCAGGACTATTGCTCCGGTAGCTCAAGATCGTCTTCAGAGAGATCATCTGATTCAGTTGGAGCGTCTCTCACTCCGACGTTGAAGCTTATTGCGGCGGGGGGTTTCTGAGGGCTGATCTTCAGACTCTCCTCGGAGAACGTCCCCGTGATAAATGAGCATCGGCTACCCCGAACTCATCTTCAGAGTTTAGTTTTAAGTGGAGGAGGCGAATGCCGCGCCGCCGCCGTCGTGGGCCCCTCACCACCGAAGACGCGCAACGTCTGAAAAGAACATCTGAAATGGCGATTGGAGCCAGAGGCCAGTCTGAAGGCTGTCCGGGGCTCCTCCGTCTTTTGCAGTAGTCACTTAGAACAACGGCGAGATTCTTTTGTGTTCCTTGATGATGGAGTGCCACTCTAAGGAATCGCTGAGAGCGAGAGATATTGATGACTGTTCAGGGAATTTCGAGGACAGGTGACATCACGAAAAGATGGCATTTCGAAGAAAGCGATCTCAAGCGCACATTGAATCCTTTCTGAACATCGTTCCGTATTCGATTCGCCGGTTGAGCTAGATCCAAAGCACAGACATATCCACGGAGGGCAGTGATGATTGGTATAAATTAGCCAGGCTCGCCTGCTCGGTCTTCCGGCGGACTTCGCTGCCGTTCTCGAGCCGCTGAGCGTTTCGCGACACGGCAAGCAGCACCGAAGGTTGCGGAGGGCCGTTATCCAGGACTCTGCGAAGCTCCCTTTCTCCTTTTCCCTTTCAATGAGCATCATCAAGCTCCTGGAAGGTCTCTAAAATTTTCTGACGTCCATCTGACAGGAGCCAGGTGTAGGGGGAACCGCGCGCCAGAGCTTACATTGTTGAACACAGAGGGCGCCAGCTGATCCGCTCTTGGGTGTCGGCTCTAGATTATTGTCGATGTTTACAAAACGGAAGAGCATGCTGCCTGGCGCCCCTGTCAGCTGTGCGGAGTGAAACCCTGCCAGAGAAATCCTCCGTGCGGGACTGTCGCCGGATAGATCCTATTTTCCGAGAGAATTCGACGCCGAATGAAGTGACATCGGTCTGGGGAGAGTCTCGTTCGAGTTCCACATGCTCATGGGGGAACTCAGTTGAGTCTGGGGGTCGGTGTCACTTCTGCTCGTGGAGCATTGTGCAACATCTCGACACGCTACCATACGATCAGACGGGAGTCGCAATCGATGCAATGGAAGCCCTGCGTGGCATTGCTAAAGAGTTGGAATCTATCGATGCTGATCTGGTAACGCTGGTACGCAATGATGAGCTTCTGTCTGGTTTCGAGAGCGTGTCTTGCGAAGAACTGAGAGATCTCGTGGATGTACGCTTCGGTAGAAAAATCGCCCTCACGCTTCTCAGAGGAGACGGTTCAAGGTTTGCGTCAGCAGTTGCCCCTAATGGTCGGGTCGGGTGCTCATCTACGATGATTTCGACTAACCTCGTTTCCGCATGATCTCGAACCCTTCCTAGCGTCGTACATTCAGATTGCAGGTCTCCGTGGAGCCCGATGCGAAAGTTCGCCAGCTGCGGAAGGCCGTGCAGCGTTCATGTGATTCACACTTCCGAATCGAGGATCCGGAAGGGAGTTCCAGGTTGTCGTGGAAGAGTTTCTGGAAAACACACTCACTACAGGCACACGACGTACGACTCGATGACTTGGATTGCTCGATCCGAGAATATAATATCACGTCTAGGACCGTGATCAAGTTTGTCAAGAAATTCCGGACTCCCAAAACGTGACTGGAGCAAAGAAGTTGCAGCGTCCGTGGGGGCGCGCTCTGAGACTTGAAGGCGCTCAGACAAATCATCATTGTTCGGATTGAATGAATGTGAATAAAACAATGCATCGAAGAAATTCTTGTTTTTTCTCGATCGATTCTCAAGTGGTGCGTCCAACTTCGCAGCAGTAGAAGGGAGTTCCCGAAGCGGTGATTCGATATTTCGCACTCGTTCGGAGCATCAGGCCCAGATAGATGCTCAGGCCCCCGGAGCGTGAGGTCGAAGAATGAAAAGCAGGACAGCGTATCTTAAAATAAATAATGAATATAACTTTATTTAATAGAGAAGTGTTAGTTGGTCAGAATCCTCATCATCATCATCATGATATTAGCGGGGTAGAATAACGTTTTTGTATATACAACGTATCTTACAATAATTCATTTTTGTTGTCGTTTCATATCCTCTCATTCATATGGATAATAACATATAGAATTCTCTATGTTTCAGCACCTTTCGAATCCAGTTCTGAGGCCAACAAGCGGCGTCATCCTGTAAGTACCTAACGTGATGTCCTCCATCTCGTTCTTCTACCTAGTGCCACAATGAGACGGACTTTCACTCGACTCGTACCAAACGAAACCGTTTGATCATCTTGTTTTCATCTCGAGCACGTTCTGATCTCTTCCGAAAGCCATAATTTCGATGATTTCCTTCGTGCAATTTCAACGACGAAAATCTCTTGTTCCCCAATTCCCCATATTGAGGTAGCCTCCAAGGATCTCCGGTATCTCTCCAAGTGTTTTCGGTGATCCGCAGCTTCTCCCGTGGTCGTATTCCAGATCGTCTCGAGTCGAATCCCAATCATTCGGCGCTATTTACCTAGCAATTGGAAGAGGCGAAACCTAAGGCCGTGGCAGCGATAGTACATTATCGTTTCGGGTGGGATCTCGCCGTGTACACTGACGTCCCTTTCGGCTGGAATGTTCCGTATGGAATTGTTTCTTCTACTACCTTACTATTTCTAAGAGCGGAAAAAAATTATCCGACACGAGATAATCTCAATCGAGTGTTCGACAACAAAGATTACGACGATGACGAAAAGGAATGTTGAAGTGCAACTCTCAATTCAACCAACAGCCTTTCTTGCGGAGAGAATATACGTTCACTGATGATTCCGCTTGTCTCGCCGACAAAAACTAATCGCGCCTCCGTTGAAAGAGGACCAAGTCCTCTCCGAAAATGGGATTTGATATCGAGAAAATCATAATTAATCATCATCATCATCATATAATAACTTGTGACACATTGAACCCGTCTTCGGCATATGGTATAACTCCATCGACCCGACGGTAATAATAAATATTAAGTACAGCTCAAATATTATCGTAATTATCATGAGGACCATTCTGATGATGGTCGATCTTGCTCTCGACGTCGACGACGACAACGGATCATCTCCATCTCGGTCAGACCAAGATCGAACTCTCTCGCTCCAGAATCTGATTCGCCTTTCAATCGCATAATACAACAGGCGTAGCGGTCAGAAACGTCTCGGAGAAGGCACAGCGTGAACGCGCGTTTGCTTTGCTTGTTAAAACAAAGATTCACAATACATTGAATGCAGTAATTGCAATATGGGACACACAACTTCAATTTGCAAAGGAGGGGGAAAGGGCTTCGATCCTAATTACTATTCCTAATTTACGAGATTCTCGGACAAAAATGTACAAAGGCCCTCGGATCGCCGCGCCCCTAGAGCGACCGGGTACGTAAGCTGTCGCTTCTGCGAACCGCTGGATATATTCTATCTTTCTACATGCAAGAGAGCGGGCTGAGACCGCGGGCCGATTCGGTGATCTCTGGGCCAGGTGATGGTAGGGATATAATCAATCAGGGTAAGGACGTTCATGTCGGTACAATTCGCTCGATATGACCTCTTCCGTCGAGGAGGAGATCTCTTCCGGCGACAAAGGTTCACATTGCTACAATATGTATGATTGTTTGTTGTCGATCTTGGATAGAGGTTGGTTAGTGCAATGACAGGACATGTTGTTGCCGCGCTGGTGATCAAGAATCGTGTTCTCGGTGGCGCGGCGTGCGGACGAACCGGCGCACGAGCGTTCGGTCGGAACGCCTCGCTCAGCAGTCGACCTGCTAGAGGCTACCGTCGCTGTCGACGTCGTCGTCGCTGCCGCCACCGCCGCGAGTCGTTCACGCAGTCATCTCCGTCTGCATTAGAGACGATGGGTTGACGGGGGGCTCGGGTCCGTCGTCGAGCTCCGTGACATCGTCGTCATGGGCGCTAATTCCGCTCACAGGAGTGACGCCTTCTTCACCAGAGCCCGGCGATCCCTGCCCCACAGGCAATGGGGACGAGTTGTTATCCCCCGGGATTCCAGGCAGTTTGTGGGTTTTGTTCATGTGGTACTTGAGATGGACTTTCTGAGTGAAGCGTCGCGGGCACAACGGACATTCGAAAGGCCGCTCGCCCGTATGGATGAGGATGTGGCGTTTCATGTGCGACGGAGTCACACCGAGGAAGTTGCAGTAGCCGCACTGGTATCGGCCGCGGCGCTTGTTGGGCGAATTCGGGTTCTGCTGAGTCATCCTGCGTCTGCCTTGAGGTGGGATTGGCGTGGGGTTCGCGGTGGGACTGAAGTTGTTTGCGGGTTCAGGGCTCTCTGATCTGGCACCGGACGCATTTTGGAATGCTGCGAGTGCAGCCGGCCACAAGTAGTTGGCATTCACGTCTGTAAGGGACGCTAGCAACGTTAGCAGGTCTGAGGCCATGGTCGAGAGGAGCGACGGCAAACAGAGGAACAGAGAGGAGGAAAAGAAGGTCTGCAGAAAACACGGAGGTTTTTCCGCAATAAGGATCGAGCATGCAAAGATAGAGCAGGGTCGATGGTTCGGCGCGAGCGACTCCGAGAATCTGAAAAGAGAGAGGGAAAAAACGAAAAAAAAGATGTCGATGGAAACCTGCAAGAGAGAGAACGGATTTTGAGTACTCGTCGACGTCGATTGTCGATAAACTTTATTGATGCCGCGGCTCCGTTCTCGGACTTGCACGCACACAATCTCTCGCTGTTCCACGCGATACGTCTCTGGTTCGTACCGAGTAGGAGCACGAACGTACAAGAGACTGGACTCGTGAGCGTGCGTCGGGAGCCACGGAATTCCTGTTTCATGGGATATGCATCCCTTCGAAGAGAGCGGGACACCTCGGAGATGCTCGCGATGTCACCGTGTTACAGGGCTCCCCTCTCTCTCTCTCGCCTTCTACGATAGAGAGAGTGGCCGGCAGACGTTGGCCTGAGTTGAATGAGCTCACTCAGATGAAGTCGGATGATTACAGATTCTTTTTTAGCGTCGTTCCGTCTTCTCCAAAAGGAGCAGCGGCAGCGCGAGAGACGGAGTGGCGGCAATGAGGGCAGCAGCACCGATGAGGCCAGGTGAGAGCATCGACATCTGCGGCGACATCGAACAGCTGACGTCCAATGAGGACCATCTTCAGATAAGCGCCATAGTCGTATAATCAGCGCTGTACTCGTCGAACTCTCGGTATTCTGTTTTCAGGCCGGATCTTCCCATGAGTGGATCCCCTGGAAGAGTGAAAAAGGAAATGTAAGCGACAAGCTAGATTCGTTTCTCGCTCACCGAACGATGGACCTTCTGACGAACCGGTCCGTCATAAACTTATGTCTTCTATTCTCCTTGGAAGACCTGATGGAATGACCTTCTATCCCATGAAGAGCTCCCCGATTGGCCTGTTTGTGCAGGCCAACAGGTAGACGAAAGTAACGTGGTGGCAGCTCTTTGATCGAGCGCGATTCTGGCAGGTGAGGATCTCCTTCTCTGCACGTCGAGGACGCTAATATCTCGGAGCATTTTCCAGAATCTAGTTCTTCTCGCGTCTGTCGGGTCAGATCATTGAAGGAGCATTGTCATGCTAAATCCCGATTCCTTTCTGGGCCGTCTGTCGGCCAAGCGGGCTGCCGGTCCGTCGCTGGCTCGGCCGGCCGGCTTCCTGCGAAGCGTCTCAGGGCCAACCGGATTCTGGGATCCATCCGTTCCTTGGTTGGCTCGCTCGCTTACTCGTCCGCTCGGCCGTCCGAGGTGACTTCGGTAAGACGGCGGCGCCATCCGCCGAAAAGACAGGTGAGGAGCGAGCGAGCGAACTCTTACAGACTTGGCAATGATGTTTCGAGAGGCGCCTGCCTGCTTACTTTGCCAGCCTACCTGACGACTGCACGGAACGCACTTACTCGATACGCGGCCCCCGAAGGCATTTTGAGCGAAGAGGGACGGCTCGTGAACACTCACTTGTTCGGTCGCTCGATCGCTCGCTCGTCTCCGAACACAACTCGGAAAAGCGTCATTTCGAGTTACAGAAAACCAGCCGGGCGTCTTGCCTCGACAGAGTCGGTTCGTGGGCAGACTTCGTCTTCGACTCTTGTCCTTTCGTTTCTGGTTCCCAGACGGCCCGGCGAAGCTCAAAGCGTCCCCCTCACCTCTTGCCATGTCCTCGAAAACACATTCTGGGAGCTTCTCTCGGCGAGGAATGCCGCCGTCGCATCTCACGGATCCGGTTCCGTGGAGAGAAAAAAAAGTCGAGCAGCCAGCCGGAGCGATAAACGAGTACGGATATGTATTCCGGAATGATTCATCGCAATGATGACTGCGTATTTGGGGCAAGGCTTGGTTGAAATTCAAGTAACGGCATTCGGCCGATGCGAGGCCCACTTCCAGTCGGAGCAAGCGACAGCCGGCTCGTTCCATAATACGGAATCGAGCTCGATAACAGCAGAAACACAAACGGCCGGCGCGGCGGCGCTGGAGCCGGCAGCGTTGACTATAACACTGACATCGGAATAATCTACGTCGCCGGTTCGGATGGCCCGGCTTGCCAACCTATCTATTTGCCTGCGAACCTGCCGACCGGCTCCTGGTTGTGGAACATTGAGTGGGACACCATTCAGGCCGCCCACTGGAGTCGAGTAGAGCATAACAGTCGAGTCGGGTCGACTTCATGGACCAAGAGCTCGAAACAATGCGTTGCTCGTTTCGCTGAACCACTTGTCGGTGGTGGTTGGTTGCTCGGCTGGTCGGTCGGTCGAACGGACGGTCGGTCTGTCGGACGAACGAACGGATGAGCTCCCGTCTCTCGTGATCCCATGGATCCAATGAATTCAAGCGTTAGAACAAGCAACGCCTCCCTTACGGCCCTGCCTTGTAGCTTGTCGTCTCCGATGACAACGACCTCGGTCCAGGTTTCTGCTGCCGACAGCCTGGACGTTCTCAGCGCCGAGACTCAGTAAATCGAGCGCTGCAGAAGTCCATCTTTCCGCCATACTCCCGCTCCAACGGATCTCCAAAGAAACAGTCATCGAGGTAAGGCTCCCAGACGATCGCTCGACATTTGACATGAACAAGAGGGAGCTCGAGTCGAGTCTCTCGAAGCCTGAGCGACTTGGGCCACCAAGTACTCCAGTGAAGCGCTTCCGATATGATATTGAGGAGTTTTTTGTCGTTCCTCAAGCTTGTGATTGCTTCAGTGACCACAAGTCGATGGAAACGAAGGGCTCCTTGCACCGAAGAGTGGAGCGGGCAATGAAGGAGCCGATAGAGCTCTCATGATGCTCTTCTACTGGAGCGTCCCCAGTCGAGACGCATCAAGCGTTTTATTCATTCATAAAAACCGAGAGAAAAAAAGAAGATGCTGATGATGGAATGACGAGTGAAAATAAAATGGAAAGGAATAGCAGCCGCGGCAGCAAAGAGAATTCATCCGTCTGTCTGTCGGGCCGGCTAGCCTACGAGTGAGCAGAAGTGCCGCAGCGGCATGAGCGCATCGCGGCCAAGACTTCATCGTTTCCTCGTCGTGGTCGTCGTCGACGGTCGCGGCTCCGTCATCGCAATCGTCCCGTCAGACAGCTCCGTTATGGCCGGCACCGACAGCGCCGGCTCCGGCACCACCACCACTGGAAGAAGTGGAAATAAAGAAGGGACTAGTGGGGGGGACGAGCTTTTTGCGCAAAACATTGCTCAAGCGATAGATTCAAAGAAGCTCGGGATAAACAAACATTGGCCCTCGGCGAGCAATCCGATACGCGGAGGGAGCCGACTGCATCAAGCGTAGTTAACGGTTCTGCTAAGTTGTTCTCTTCAATGAACGACTTCTCCAGGAGTAGCTGGCCGTCTCGCTGGCTGCCAAGCGACTCTTGAACATGAGCCAATTAGTCTCAATAATAAATTCGACTCAGTCGGATACCTCCGCGTGCTTCGATCGATGGAGATACGACTCGAGGAAGCCGTCATCGGGCCATCGGTCGATCATTGATTCGCAGTTTCCGGGTGGCTTCGGCGCGCGATCGACACGGTCAGAAAACAGAACAATGTCAAAGGCCAGCCCGTCCTACGATCGAGCCGCATCGAAGAGCAAGTGGAGCGAGGTTTCCAATAAGATCTTCGCTGTCCCGAGAGATGATCCGAGGAATTCATGCCATCCCGTGTACTCTCGAGTCCCTCAAGTTGGATCTCATGCTGTCATACCGCACGAGCTCGAGCTAGGTACCGCGGAAAAGCTCCGGCACACTGGCGGTACCCGCCCTGAGGGTCATGCGGTCGGGAGGGGGCGAATCGAGAGGAGAGCATGCGGATTCGCTCCTATAGATTCGGATCCATTAGTTTCTACGCTCGCCCGCGCACACGCTCGCCTCCGAGGCAGATTCGGCTGAGGAATGCGCTCGGGTGTTTAGAAGAGACTTCGAGCCTCACGGTGTGGCCTCACGAAATTCGTCCGTGCGTTTGAGCGAGCGAGCGTACACCCGCCCGCCTGCCTGCCTGCCCGCCGACCATCCAAGCAAGGAGCCCGCCTGACTTCTTCTCTATCTTGTAGCAGCCGTAACACAGATTCTCGTGACTGGTGGTGGTGGTATCTATCTATCGTCTATCTCTCTCTTTCTTTTTTTCGGTGTCAGTCTATCTTTTCGGCACACTCCTCCTCCTCGGCATCGTCGTCCTCCCTTCCCGGCCGAAACAGCCCACGGGCGTTTCGAGAAGACGTCTAACGACCTCGGGAGGGTTCCGCCCTACTCCAAAGATGACGCCAACAACAACAACAACAACAACGACGACGCCGCCGCAGCTTCCACCGACTGCACGGCTGACTTCTGATGCGAACATCACGAGGACCGCAGCGATAGAGACCGAGCCAATCTCACATGTACCTCGATGCTCCCTCCCCTCTCGTTCTGGAAATAGGAAGAGACGAATTCGCGCCATCCCACACGAGGGTCGATTGCAGACGGATGGATATCCTCTGGGTAGCCCACCAGAGGTCAATCTCGTGTGAGGATGTCCCTATTAGATCTACGAGCCAACCTGGAGCTTTGAGACTCGTGGAAGGGCCTGCTTCAGTCCGTATACGGCAAAGGGTACTTCTCCGAGACCGATCTTCGACGACGGAAAGACGGGCTCTCCCCAGCCAATAGCTCCATATCCGCAGCTACAGAAACGAAATCGCCGGCATCTCGACGGCGGATGGCTTCAACGATGAGGAAGAAGACATCGAGCGAGCAAGCGAGCGAGCGACCGACCGAGCGACCGAGCGGACGAGAAACGACCGAGAAACCGTGATGGCTCAAATCCTAGAGCGGTCACGGCGCATGCGCTGGTGTTCGTTCGGTGCTGCAGCCGCCGTCGACGTCGAAACCACCATTGAAGAGATGCTCGGACGAGCGAGCGAGCGAGCGAGCGAGCAACCAGTCAGTCAGTCAGTGAGCCAAGCACCGATGGAACGACTGACTGACTGACTGAGACTCTGAAGGAAGCGACTGAGCGGGCTGCAGCGGCGGCACCGACAAGTGCGTCGTCTCCGTCTATCCTCTCCGTTGATGACTCGGATCGGGGCCTCATTCCGGTGTGCTGGTGCTCCATTGCTCGCTCGCCAACCTGCCTGACGTCCTACCTGTCCGCTGTTCGTTGCTCGCTCGGTCGCTCGCTCACGGCGGCGGCGAACTTATCTCCTCGTAATGGTGGCTGTCGTGGACGGTGTGGAGCCGAGCTCTTAGCCTCTACCTCGGTTCGCTTCGGTGCTGCCGGAGCCGATGTTCGGCCAATGACAGCGTAGAGCGACTCGACGAGGGAGCGTCGGCCGCGGTAGTTCGCTCACTCGGCTCCCCATACGCCTGTTGTTCCTCCGTCTCACTGACAGCGAGCGAGCGAGCGAGTCGATGGAGAATCGCCTTCGGACGGCTTGCTTGCTCCACCGACTGGCTGACTACCTGACTGGCAACAGGTGCACTCCGAAGGTAGCTCGTCGCACAATGGGAGCTCATTATAAACGAAACCGCCTTCCTCGCTCACTGCTCCTTATTCCTGAGCGAGCTCTCGAAAGCTCTTCGACAAACGGCCCCACCGCGATGGGGCTCGGGATAATCCCTCGAATCCGTTGCTCGGGGCGGGGAACAAGGCTCCCGGAGAGGGAGACTCCCGAGAGTCCTCATGTCGTTCGGGACGGGAAATTCGCGCAAACGCCGTCGGAGGGCACTGCCTCGATGGTCGAAATCCAAAATAGTAGACCTTTCCCGAAACGAATCTCCAGGACAATCCCGAAGCGGAGCCTGTGGCTGTTCAAAAACGGACGATGGAGGACGCCGTTGCAAGAAATGTTGAGCGTCCTTTCCAGACCCCGAATCGAAGCTTCGGACCTTCGTGATTTCGGGCGAGAGAGTTTGCACACCCCCGGCGAAGGGACCAATCGTGCGCGACGTGGCGTGGCGGGATCTCGGGAGCAGATCCGGGTCCGAGCCACTCGAAAGCTTGATGGATTCGATCGCGTTCGTCGGTGGCGATCGAGTCATGCCCTGAATGAGATCAGAGAAGGCGGCAACGACTTTCCGCAAGCCTCCGTTGTGGGAGGGAGCTCATAATGGAGCGTTGGCATATTTTCTGGCTTTCGAGAGTTTGCCGGTCAACACGTTGTGAGTCGTACCTGGAGCACTGAAGTGTGTTCTGACTGTCTGCGCGTCGGAGTGTGCCAGCCAGTCACCAGTCGGCTCGATCTGTGCTCTTGTGTATGTGTTCGGTTGGGGTCATCCACCGCTCCCAGCAGCGGCGGCGGCGGTGGCAGCGGCAGAGGTCCTCGAGCGTCGACTTCACTCGAACGACAAGGGAGCCGGCAGCCGCTGCGTTGCCAACTGGTGCTCCAACGCTGAGCGGCCGACGCATGCGCTCCCTGACTGACTTCTAGCACCAGCTTCGAGAAGAGGAGCCCACGCAATCGTAGACTCATCGCAGCCGCGGCAGCGTTCCACTCACAATGAGAACCGACGGCGGCCGCGAAGAATCAGCGACCGGCCCACCAGCGTGCGTTTGTTCGCTCGATAGAGCTGGTAGTGCAGCGGCGGCCGCCGCGGAGCGCCGAACGAGCGACCCTCGCTAGCTCCGGAGCGGACTCGCTCGTGACTAAGCGTTAAACTGAACTCATCCAAGCTCACTCTGCTAGATCCAACGTCAAGCGCTCAGACAGAACGGAGTGTAGTTACGCTCTAGCTCTGTCGAGCGTTCTGCTTTCGTTGATAGATAGTGTCAGAACTAAGCTCTCAGAGCATAGTTACGTTCGCAATCGCTCGCGCTGGTGGGCTTTCGAGGTTCTCGGTAGACTTCCGTGGGGGGCGCCCGGAGCAGCCAGGGATGCCACTCCTCGGGCTCGGGCACTCCTGCCTCGGAGTTCCACGGGAACCAGAAAAAGGACGGGGGTACCGGGATATCGACCTGAGGCCCCGCAGAATTCCAGGATGGAAGAGGCTGGAGCTCTCGCTCTTCTGAAGGGAGCCAGAGCTCCGAGCTTCCGCCGGCCCTCAGAGGATTCCCTCTGAGGCACAAGGGTGACGTTCCCGAATTGGATCCGGTTCCTGTTCCCCCGATCCGCGAGTTCCGCGTATATGAAACACATCCACGTCCATGAAGAACACACGTATTTTCCGTCCCAGCTCCCCCTTTCCCTCGGCTTGGAATCAATCTCGGTCATCAGATTCCGGTTTAGCCTACTCTAGCGTATTGCCTCAGAGCCGAAGTCGTCTTGATTGAACATCGGAATACGCAACGAACGTGAAGCGAGCGAGGCAGAGACGATACGCTCCTTCCCCCTATTGACGCTCGTGTTCCGCTGGAACGCAAGCAAGATTGCGCTTCATCGCTCGGTCCCCGAGGGCCCGACCGTCGGGAAATCCGGTCGACTTGTTGTCGTTGTCTTTTTCGTGAAGTACAACACGCCCGGGAAGAAAGCCGGGCGACTGATTGGTTGCATGCTCGCCGGCTGGCTCACTTGCAGCAGGCAAACGCTGCGGGGCCCGGGCCCTGGTCTTCGTAACGGCAGCGGCGGCTGTCCGGAGATGTACCACGGAGAGAAAGTGAAACGCGGTCAACGCAGTCGAGACGATCCTTGTGATGGTCGGCCACCACTGGGCCAGGCGTCCGTCCGGCTGGCAAGAAAGCAACGAGCTTTCGTATCGAATCAAGAAAGAAAACCAAACGACATCCGCGCCTGACTTGACTATCAGCTGGTTGGGCCGATGCGCTGCCAATGCAGCCGCCGCAACTGATGCCCAAGAAGCTTTTTCGGCAACGGCACCACTTCACTGCGACTTCACGCCGAAGTCAACCGGCCGGCCAGCCAGCCAGCCCGCCGTCCAAGCAGTCGGCAAGCGAGCGAGCAACCGACGACGATCCGACGAGAGAGAAGAGTCCGGATCCAGTCGGCAGCCGCCGCCGCTGCGGACGGCTGCGGAAGTACTGAAATATTTCTTCCTCGTTCGATTTTTTCTCTTTTTCTCTACATTTTTTTTCTCTTCACGATTACAAATTACCTGGCCCGGAAAATCGGAATCTCTCGCTGCCATCATCGCTTCTTTCTGAGGATTGGCCGGCCGGCGGAAGGATCTGCCGACTGAAATTCGTCTTTTCTCGCAACGGAACGCTGTCGAAAATGGAATCTGACGAGATATCTGTGAGAAAGCAGGTCGAGGTAAGAGGAAGGAAAAGGCGGCGAGTGTCTCTCGCTCGAACAGACGACCGACCGAGGACCGTCTCGAGAGGAGCTGCTGACGGCGAGGTCTCTGAGTACACACACAGTGGACTCCCAATAGCTTACAGATATGCAAACAGAGTGGTTGGGGAGATTGGACAGCGGAAGGATCAGTGAGACAAACTCGGAGTGTTTGATCAGAGATCAGAGTGTCGTCTGTTCGGGCCTTTGTCGGAGCTGTTGAGAGTTGCTGTAAATTTTTATGACGGCGTGTCTGGTCGCCAAGACTGCTCTCGAGTACACTAGATAATAATCGATCTATTTATTCACCTATCTCTGTATCGCGAGATTCCCTGCCGAGGCAAACGTCACGCAGCGCCCACTCACCGCGTTCCAAACCCTCTGACCGGGAGAGTAGACGGCTGGAACCTCTACGTAGTATTCTCGCGCGCCAGGTGCTCACACCCGAAACCCAGCCGGGTAGAGTCGACTCCAACGTCATCGAGTATCACGGAACTGTCGACCCAGGTCGAGACACGGCTTTTGCGGAGGAAGGTTCGAGAGTACGTCGGAATTTTCGCGAAATTGGATCACGGCGAATTCCGACGCTGCGGGCTATCAGTCTCTCGTGTAATGCTCTTTGTGGAATCACCGACTGACGGGTTCGGATTCTACTCAAAGTACGACAGAGGCTGACGACTGGCTTCGGGAACGGAACGAGAGCGGCTCCAACGGCACGCTAGTTTAGTTTAAGAATTGTGCTTAGCCAGGAATCTCGAGGCGGTCTCTCATACAGAAACTTTCGCTCGACGAGTCGACGACTATTTACGCTTGGGTGTCGAGTTTCCTCGAGAGCTCACAGGTAGTCAAAGTCTTTCTGTGCGTCTGTCTGTCCGACGGACCGTCCGTCCGTCCGTGGGTCCGCCGTCATAGACTGCTCCCAAGTCTGTACGGTGCTCAGTTCTCGACAACGTGTTCGTCTCTCAAATATGCTCTCCTACGATGAGCCGTCTGGGTCAATGTCTCATTTGCCTCCGGATCGAGTAAGGAAAACACTCCTCAGAGAGATGCGCCGAAACATGGAAGATCGCTCTTTCGAGACGGCACTCGAAAAAGTCTGTTTCGAGAAAAAAGTTCTCACGCTCGGACTGAGACCTTCGTATGCCAAAACAAGCCGCGGCAAGCCCCAGTCGACGAACGTTCCGAGAGACATCGGGTTTCCATCGTGGAGCTCCCGCGAAACCCGAGACCGAGGAGGTGATCCTTCCGCAACTCAGTACCTACGGTGCTCCACGGATGGGGCACTCGCTCCGAGATTCGGGAGCGGTGGAAATGACTGCGAAGCCGTCTTCGAAGCTCGAGGAGTTCTCAAGAGCCCGAATCCGGATTGGGTCGATCTCTGGACTCGTGGCGGAAAAACGCTGTTTGCGGGTCGCTCGCTTGGTTGTCATCGTTTTTGATTGTCGGAATCTTCCCTCGTCTTTGGCTTCCTGTCTCTTCATCTTTCGGCCATGTTCTTCAGCTATGTTGTTCGACGTCGGCTGCAGCCGGCGCTTGCTTGCACTGGTGGAGGCAGAGCCGCGAGCGAGCGAGCCGAAGACGAAGCAGGCGGAGAAGTTGCCAAGAATTTGGGTCATGGCAGCCGGAGCTCCAAAGGGGGTCAACCGCGGCTCGGCCAGCCACCGGGGCTCGTTTCTCTTCTCGACGGTCGGCTCTTCGACTGTAGAACAGCAGCAGCGGCGGCGGCGGCAGAGCTGCGGCCGCGACTTCGGCTGCTGCCGTGGCGGCAAGAAAGCAAGCAGCACTTCTTTTTCCGAGGGAGACAAGACCCACTGCCGTGGCGCCCAGCTGAAGAATACAACAACAGCGGCAACGAGAAAACCGAGTAAAACGCTGTACGCGGAACACGTACCGTAGACGCCGGGACGGACAGGCGAACAGATCGGCCGAGCGACCGACCGACCGACCGACCAAGATAGACACGGACGTACAGACAGCTTAGCCAGGCAGTCGGGCGGCTAGCCATTTGTCCGTAGCTTCAGAATTCAGTCCAAAGCTAGTCGGAACCAAGGATAGTGGGCATTTCCCGAACCAGGGCCGAAAATCCAGAGGCCACAAATCGCTATCGAAATTCTTCAATACAAAAATCGTCGGCGAATCGAAATGCCTTCCTTGTGCCCACGTCAGTGCTTCTCGTTCTCCGAGTGAGAAACTTGGATTACGGTCAGACGACGTACCGGCTTGCAACAAACTCGCGGAAAACTCATCGCGGAGTTTCGCAACGAATACCGTATTTATTTCTAATCACGGAATCGAGCGAGCGCCGACGACCCGGGCAAGAAACTAACGCCAGTCAACCAGCCAGCGATATACAGGTGTCTTCGTTTCTGAGCGACCTAAATTGATGCGGGTCACTGGTTCGCGCCGAGCTCCGGCTTGAGAGTATGCGCGAGAATTGAGCTCACGGAGCGGTCGTGGACCAGCGTTCCGACGCATTTACCCACATCGGAACCTCTGAAGTCGAATTCTGGGGCGGAGCTCGACGGGATTTACCTCGAGGCTTCCCTCCTCCCTTCCGAGAAGATCACGACGACATATTTCGTATCTTCCACGGAGCTTCCTGATCCGCGAAAGAATCACGTATCGGACGTTCTCGTGCGTTTCGGTGGGCGACAGTAACGGACGAAATCTATTTCTGACGAGTTGAGATTGGCTATTTTAGAAACAACGTGGAAATCTGGAGCTTACCCAAAAGCTTGCTGGCAATATTTGTTTTTCGCACCCACAGAACGGCGGCAGTCACTTGCGTGCTGTCAGTGCTGTCATGAACGCCGTGGAACGAGCATGAATCAGCTGATAAATCACCTCAGCTCGGTCATGATCGAGGCTTCTGCACAGAGTTCCAAACTCTCAAGATCTTTCGGTTGACACAATCTCGGAACCTGCCGGGTGCCCATATCTGGCCTTTCCCTTAGGAATTACCCGCTCAGAATCCTTCGAGTTTCTGTCTCGGAGATTAGAGTGAGTCACGTCACGAATCGGCAGTCAGAGGAGGAAACAAACGATGAGCAACAAGTGATGATCAAGCCTCGCAGTAAAGTCCTGTCATCTGTTCCGAATCCGCTCCGGCCACGAAGTGCTCCGCGACCGGCGACCGAAGGCGGGAGCGAGCGCGCAGTACTCCACCGGTGATACTGCCGCGTCTGCTGGTGGCAGAAGTACTGTTGGTACCGTGGCTCCGATTGTCCTCCCGGCGCTCCGAAGTTCCTCGAGTCGAAGTGTTCCGCGCATGCGCTCCACTCGACAGAACGAACCCGAGGAGCAGAAGACGACGTGCACCGTGGACACAATCGGTTCCGTCGCTTCGGCTGTTACCGTCGCCGAGCGAGCGAGCGATCGGCCGGTTGTTCGCTCGGTCGGCCTGGTTCTGTCTTCTGGCTGGTGCTCACTCTGGATGGATGGCTGGCTGGCTGGCGGGCTCGCTCGCTGGCTCGCTCAGTTGGTGGATTCTCAGAGAGGAGCGATTTCACTCAGCTCCTCCCTTCTCTCTCAGATCTCTGAGCAGCGTTCAGCCAATGCGAGATCCGGCAAACGCCACTCTAGCACTCAGCGGCCGTGGCACCATTAACATAACCAGATTCAGAATCTCGCCGTAGCCTGTCGCTCACTGAAAACTATCCGAGCGTGGTCCGTCGTTCGCGGCTCAGGTGGAGGATGGCTGCTTACCTCAAGCCGCGGCTAGAACCTCGTGTTCGCTTCGGGCCGCGGGAGACCCCCCGATCGGAATCGGAGGGATCGTCGAGGAATTCGGACGGGACCCGGGTCCTCTCGAATATCTCTCGACGAGGGAACAACCGGAAGGGAACCGTTGAGGGAGACGGTAAAATCCGCTTTCGACTAGATATTCCGAGTTCCAGGAGCTCGATCCTTCTCGAACTGCCGTCTCCTGGCAAGTCCTGTCAGATCTCGGAAAGATCGTCGACGTCGTCGCAGCAGATCCTAGCATCGGCTCCGATCTGAGTGAGTCTTGTCCAGACGCGTGCTCCAGACATAATTATGCCGAAATCGGTTCGAGTGCGTCATCCTCGTGACGTCAGACCCACGTTGCGTCCGTACAGTTCAGGAAAGAGAGAAGAGTCAGTGGTGTTCCGAGCCGACGGCGGGAATGAATACGCTCCGACTGTCTCGTCTTGAGATCCGTCAGCCGACGGGGAAAGAAACTCCGCGGTTTTCGCCGTATCCGGTATCCGTGGAATTGAGTCCGTGAGTTATTTCCCAGCTCCATTCCAGCTGGCCTGACGAATGCTGCCGAAGGCCAGAACTCTCGTGGGAGCGAGCGCGTTCCGAGCAGAAAATCAAAACTCCGGAAGAATCCTGGACGAGGATTTGAACGGAATTCGGAGACGAGGAAGAACGCGATAAGCGAAATGGACCGACCGACTGACAGACAGACAGACCGAGCGACTAAGAGAGAATAGATCAACAGTCTCTTGGAACATTACCAAGTCTGGAAACGGTGACCGATCCGGCTGTATGCATATCGGCCCAGCATCGGAGCTGGGATTCCCACACTCGCTCAAGTTTCCGCAGAACTCGGCTGAGCCCGTGGTCGGTGGTAAGCAAGGCATGGCACCTCGACCGCGACCAACCTCGACCGGACCGAATCGGACCCAGCCCGGAGCAAGACGGGAATCAGGCCACGCGAGCTCACCGTGAGCATGAGGCAAGACCCTTGAAACGAGGAGGGCACGGATGACTCCGTCGGCGATGACTCTTCCCATGGCTGACTGTCTGGATGGATGATAGAGGGACGAACGGATGGATAGATGGATGGATGGTCAGATGTATGAACAAACGCAAGAACGGACGTAAGCCGTAAGGAACCCGTTCTTTTTCTCCATCTTCTTCGGTCCGACGAAAGCCAAGAGAAGACAGTTTCGCCGCGGCCGCAGACGCAGCAACGTCTGTAGAGAGTATTGCCCAACCGAACGCCGCGACCGGGCTTGAACCCCGCGTCTGCTGGAAGGTCTCCGACAACACGGCCAGTCATCCAGCAATCCAGTCATTCCACAACAAGGCTTGCGACACCTCGGGCCGCGCATCCATCCAACTACATCTGACTTCTATTACTTCCATCCGAAGTTGGCCCACCATCACACAGTCGGACAGACGTAGGGCCCGACCGAAAAGTACACGGACGCACAGACAGACGGACGCACGGATGGACACCGCTATCCGGACAGCAGTCCTGAACTCAGTCCACTGAGAGTCCGAGTTTCCAACGGCGACAGGCCGTAGCCTTCCGCGTGAAGAAGCACCGCCACGAACTCGAATGTTCCACGTCAGCCGAATCGAGCGTTTTCCTCCACGCCGCGAGCTCCGACGAACACATTCCCTTCTCTGGCGAAGAGAATCGCGATAGTCTTCGGCAATACGTGGGAGAGCCCGACGATATGTCCTCTGCTCCAGAAGATCGTCGAAGCGATTCCGTCTCGCTCCCTCTCAAACTATCAACATTGCTCCGTTTCCAGCGACTCGTCTGACCGTGCTCGACTAAATTCAGTGGACCGCGGACGCGTATTCTCGGTGTCGGACGAAGGACGATTCCTCTTCGAGCTTGACACACCATCGAGGGTCCGTGACCTATCGGGGAAGCTTCCAGAAAGACCGTTGCGAAAACCCCGACAAGAAGTCGGAGACCCTACTCGAACTTCACGCCATATGTATTCGGACATTTCCCGGGAAGCTCCACCGAGAAGTCTTTCCATGAGTCCCGATGACTGTCGGAGCATCGATTAGCAGACGGCCGTGCGTCCGCAACGGTGTTTTTAAAGTTCCGTTTTTGGCATGACAGCAATGTCACTGCTCATTTTGAAACCGACGGCGGCAGCATCACCCCTACCACGGAACGAAGACTTCTGAAGACTTCATCCCACGTCGGAGCTCGACGTTCGCTGTTGGGAGTCCACCGCGGAGATTTCCGAGTTCCCGTTTCGGGGATCAGATTCACCGATCTGGGGCGGACGATCTCCACGAATCGAGAGCTACGCAAACGTACCGCGGAACGATCCGCCGACGGCACGTCAACCGGTGTGCACACGAAAAACAGCTGTACTCACGGTTCGTATGTAGAGGAAGTGGAGCCAAGCCTCAGACCTTCGGGCCGGCCGACCGGCCTGCAGGCAGACGGGCTGGCGTGCAGGAATCCAGTGAGAAGGTATCCAATAGTGAGAGCTATTCACATTAGGTTGTTGCGAGCACGTTCAACTGTCTCCCCGTACACGTACGGAGTTTCGGTACTATGGAGCGAATCGCTCAGGCCGAGCAAATTGTTGGCAAGCAGTCAGGCAAGCGGGCTTGCTTCCCGAGTTCCCTGCTCGACTGGCTAGCTGGTCTCGACGGACTGCTGGTGCCTGTTCAGATGACGTCTTTCGGTATCTCTGGCTCCGCGGCTGCCGCTCTGAAGTCTGCTGCCCTCTCCCTACCCAGCAGCTAGCGAGTGAGCGAGCGAGCGAGCGAATAAACGAGTGAGCCAGCTCTTGCAAAACTGGTACAAACCAACGCAACGGCACCAGCAGCTCATCGCTACGTATCCACTTCCAGACTCTAGCTGCTTACCTGACTTCTCCCTCCCGCCCGCGGACGGCGGGCCGGCCCGCCGGCCGGCGGCGAGCTGGCCTGCTTGCTCGCTCGCTCGCTCGGCTGGCCAGGCAGCATGGCCCGCCGTAGCAGAAGATTGCCGTCGCCAGTTGAGTGAGAAAGCGAGGGAACGAGCTCGTTCTGATGCTATTTTTTCACTTTTGTTCTCCTTTCCCGTCTCGGACCCCGATGGGGACCTGGACTTGTCGTGGCTACTGCCGGCGAGGATCCTTCCCGACGACGGCAGCTCTTGCAGCAGAAGCGACAACGGCATTGGCAGCAGCGGCAGCGACAACAACGGCGGTTTCCCTGCTCTTCTTCATCCGGAACTCTTGTTCAGCGTCCGGACAGACGAACCGACGGATGGATGGACATCACTAGGGCAAGCGGCCTCATTCCAAGAGCTCTCTCGCTCACTGGCTGATATCGTGGTGGCGCTTGTTGTCGTCGTCGTCGTTGCCGCTGTCGCTGTCTGGAGAAGTCGGGACACCGAGCGAGGCTATCATCGAGGATCTAGTGGGAAAACTCCGCTCTGATCTCCATAATCAGGGGAAATTCGCGGGTACAAGTGATTCTCGTCTCGGGCAAGGGGTTCCGACGTGAGCCTTAAGAAGATTCGACTCGTACTCGACCGAGGATCCGAACGTTCTTAAGACCGGAACTCCAGCTCCGGTCTAGTTTCGGGTGGGTTCAACCATTTTCTGAACTCGACGCAGTAATCACGGAGTACGTTTGCGTGGGCGACACGGAAAACTCGTCCCGTACCGCCGAACAGGGTTTCTTGAAAGAAGGATCAGGAACCGTGATGGATGAAGTACAAGCCAGACCCTTCCATAGCGCCATTGCGTATAACGACGGTGACCGAGACGGTGGTACGTGTGAGTGTGTGGGAACGTATAGCTGAGAGAGTGAAAGACAAAGAAATTATTGAAGAGTTCAATTCACCTGCTTCTCGCTCGCCCGCTCGCCACGGGAAGAGGCCCCTCTCAGCCAGTCCGACATCAAAGGACCAACCAGGTAGACACTCTTTTATATCAGAATCATCGGAGGAACCTCCCCTCGAGTGCGAAAATAGAGTGCGTAAAGCATCTCTCTCGGCAGAGCTTCTTCGAGACCTGCTTCACTGGATTCGACGGGGGCGTTTCCGGTGGTACATGACGTTTTCGTTGAATTCCGTGCGGTCCGGGGCTGATCTCACTCGAGCACGATGCGCACGTTGATCTTGCAGTTTCTGATGTTTACCACGCGGTTGGATTCGATCGTCAGGAGTCGAAAACTTCGTTCTTTTCATCGACCCGGAGGCACTTTCCTCGTTACTGAGAGGAGGAGAACAAGGAAATCGGGGATCTTTGCCGCCTGGATGAAGGAAGCCTCTCATATGGAGTCCGTCCTAAGCATCGAGACCTCTCTCAACCGGTTCCGAACCTCAAATCCTAATCCACGAGACTCCGATTGCCATTATTATCGATTGCGTTCCCGTTTCCGTACTATATCTCAAATTGTTCGATCGGAGGTACAACGAGTTTCCCTCGCAGCTCCGCGCCACAAAAACCACAGAGAAGCTCGGGTCCTCGGCTGTAGACGGACCTACTATTATCTAACTGTGAGTCGAACGGAGGAGTCTGCCACCGACTGACGTGGCGGCGCGGCAGCGGTGGTGGTGCTTGGTGGTTGGTGTTGCTCCAGGTTCAAGCGAAGTATCGAAGATTGCCGAGTCACGAGCCAGACAGGTGGATCCGTTCTGCAACGAGTCCCGAGCGGCTTCTCAAACCCTCTGTATCGGCTTTCTGTGAGGTCATCTCACAACAAAAGCAACAACGACGACAGCGACGAGAAAGAGGAGTGTCTGGATTGGACAATACAGAGCGCTCACTCATGTGTGAGAGATTCTGATGCCCGTAGAGATAAGTCGGAAGGTGCTCCTCGTGGAGAACTCTATTCACGCGATCTCCGAATATTTTGTGGAGACTCGTTTCGATGCGACGCCCTCCAAATTCGAATTTCTCCCCGGTCGAGGAAGATGCGGAAGAGCGAATCCCACTCGAAACAGGTGCGAGTCGCAGCCGATGATATTTCCCGAGATTGAACAACGACGGCTCGGTCTCGCAGTTTCGCCTGCCGCGGGATGTTCCGTGAGCGTCCCAGCCGAAGTTGAACAGAAAGCAGCAGCAACCTGGCAAGGCAGGTGAGAGAGCCCGTGGCGAATGAGTCCGTCGTCTGAAGAGCAGCAGTCTCAGAAAGAGACACGCGGTTCGACGTCCGACCGAACGGCCGTGTCGACTTCGAATACGACTGCAGCAGAAGCGACGACAGCTGGTTACCGAGGAACCCGAGAGATGGCCGGAGCTCGACATCATACTCGGGACGCAGGCAGGCAGGCGAACGGGCGGGAAGGTAGGCAGGATGAGAGACACAAAGGACGCGATCGGGAGACCGAAGAAGACGTTTGCGGAAGTTGTCTCTGCGGCTGTCTCCTCTATTTGAGACTTGAGAAGCGTACGAACGAATCACCTACCATTTTGGAGCCTTTCAGTGATCGCTTGAGGACTGGAGTTCGGTTGGCGACGGAGAACAGCCGGACTCCTCCGGTACGCTCGTGTGATGCCTGGACGCAGCAAGGAGGAAATATAGAAGTGTAAGTTTTTTTTCGATGGGAGCCCGTGTCATGCACACGAGATTGGATGGCTGGAGTGGCGTGACTGCCGTCGGTTCGTTCGTCGGTCCGTCCGTCTATTCGTTCATACATCTGTCTGTGAGTCGGTTGCTTACTTTACGGAGAGAGGACGCCATTGAGCGGAGCTAGCCAGCGATCCAACGAACGAGTCGGTTCATGCCTATCAGAATCGAGGGAGATTTTGCCGGCGACGGAGGACGACGGATTCGATGACGACGTAGCTTCTCTCGCCGCGCCTGAGTGCGTCTAGCTGGTCCGGCTGTCTCCCCGTGTGGGTACAGCTGCAACCATCCGGCCGGCCAGCCAGCCTACCGGCCAGTCCGCTCATGGAAAGACAGATAGAGGAGACCGTCGAGGATGCTTGGAGCCTGCCTGCCTCTCTGCCTGCCTGCCCGCCAGCCAGCCAGCCCACTGATTCCACAGAAACCCTCCAAAGGCACCCTTTGGGAACGAGTAAGCGAGCGCGCCCACGAGATGACGAACTACGAGTACCTTCCGCGATGCATCGCATCTTCGTCCCTCGGGTAGAACGTCAACTCGGAGCGCATCCGAGTCCGGGAAGTTCGTATACGAAATTCATTTCGTGGGCTTCCCGCATAGGCATCCGGGTCTCGCCCCAGTAAATTGCATCTGTCGGCATGGTCAGGGATTCTTCCTGAATCAAGACACGGTCACCTCGTCACGGCTTTCTCAGCTTCGGTTAGATGTCAGCTATCTTCAGGAGCCTAAAACCGATGATTGCAAAATCCACGTCTGCGTGATGGATGACAAGCGGTTTCAGCTCGACTTGAGCCGTCCCGGGATTCTCTTCGAGTACGTATACGCATGATGACTTCCTTTCGGCATGAATCGACAGCTTCTCTGCACTCATGAGTCGTGTTCATCGGGCCAGGAGATCACCGGAGGAGAGAGAGATGCTAAAATGGGGAGATCTCACTACGTTATCAGGACGATGGTACCCACAAACACCGGCCGCGTAAAGGACTGTCCTGCGACTTTCACACAGAGGGCAGCGGAGCGTACCGACTCCTCTTTCATTCATCCGGGGAGACTTCCATTCGAGCTCAAAACGCTGACCGCGCGCTCCGCTGCGGACAGCTTAATGAACAACTGTACATAAAATGAGCTCTTCCGCTCCTTTATCATAGGAGTTTTGCAGGTGGAATAATTACGCTCTCATTGTCCGGGAGAACTCCATCGTGAGCGCCCCTCGGGCAGCTCGTACTGGTTACCCTCGTCAGCTAGGTCGCGCTCTTTTTGCTCGCGTAATTTTCGCACACTCTCGGGATTCGAATAGGATGATAATCCTCGCTGAATCTAGCTTCGGATCTTCTGATTCTGCGGAGAGCTTGACCGTGCAATTAGAAAACCGGGGGATTATGGCTTTGGATTGGATCTCGGCCTGAGCTCCCCTGGCTCCGAATCGAGACGTCTTGCGATCGAAACGGGAAGTTCTCATCAAGTCGAAGGAAATTCTCACATGAGCGAGCATGTCTGATGAACTTGTTTTTCTGCTTGGGAGGCACTCCTACATGAAGTCATACATAGACATGCGAGCCGAACGCGAATCATGCATGTGTATCTAAGTGTTTGTGTGCGTCTCGTGTGTATGCGTAAGGCTACTCCTCTGTAGAGACGGCAATCAATACATTCAGACATCGCCTCAAGATGGAGCACGTCGGGGGAGCAGGTGACAGAGACGTGGCCGCAGACGCACGGATCAGTGAACCAGGGAGCGAGCGAGCGGGCGAGAGAGAGGAGAGCGGAGACTCGTGGAGGAGAAATCATAGGACCTGAAAATAGTCGCTGTTTTCACGAGCCAGTATCTCGTTGATTTACTTTTCGTATCGACCGAGTCCACCTGAGTCCAAATCGAGGAGACGTCATGCTCAGAGGAGCCGAAACTTGGAGTGGTGGGTCTCAGCGATTTAGGCTCGGCCAAATGGTCTTTTAACTCTGCAGGTGATCCTATCTACCAACTGTTTCTCTCGACTGCGACAATCAGTCCAGAGCGAGACTAACATGCCATCGACATGGCCTATATCCGCACGTAAATATCATTTCAGGTATTTCGGAACCAGGTCCTCCGGATCGTTTCTCAGATACCATACGCATTCGTCCGCTTGACATCTTTTTTTTTATGCGAAAAACATCGAGTCATGCCCTGTCTTCATGCGGGCTGATTCCACTGAATGAAGAGCCTACTCCGGGGGCTTGTAATGAGCGAATTTTTGGGGGAAAATAATCTGTATCACCTCTGAGACTCATCACTAGGCTCCGAAAGACATGCTTCGAGGATTCATGAGTTTGTTGACTAAAAAACTCCGCTCAGATTTCTATAGCTTCTTAGCGGCAATTCGACCTCGTTCGAGCGTCGCGAACTCAACATGATGAAGCATCGTTTCGATTGAGGTGGCGTCCCCCGTCTCAGATTCCCCGTTGGCCGTCCAGTCGCCTCCGAACTCTGAAAGGCCTCCTCCTTGAGCAGAAACAGTGAGATGGCCCGGCCAGTAGCAATTACATCAGGCGTCCGAGTAGCGAGAGCCGGAGAGCTGAATAGCTTCGAAGTCTCCGAAGCAGCAGCTACAGACCCTCAGAAGTAGCGAATCTTCTTTTTTCTTCGATTACCGCTTCGATTTTCGGTCCGCCACAGAGAGGATGAGGCCCAGATAACCTCCGCGTAGAATTTTTCTCTCGTTTTTTAGGTTCTCTCTCTGTCTCGATCTTTCCGCCGTCTTCGAATTTCGGTCCATTCCGTCGTGCCGAGCTCGTTTTCCCCACAGCTCTCAAACTGAAAAAGATGCGTAAGGCTGGTTGGATCGAGCAGAGATGATGGATACTTCGGCTATTGATTTTCGACAATCCCCAGAGACTTTTCGAGTTTCTCACGGCACAGTGAAATGGTGAAACAGTCCTAAGGTCCTTCCATCAATTATTCGGTCCGCCAAAAATCGTCAGGGTGAATATCTGTGTGTAGCTATCATATCCGCACTGCAGCTTGAGTCGCTTCCTACAAATCATCTCAAAGTTAGGAGTTATGTCAAAGCTAGAAAGAAGCGCTCAGGAATCCTCAGAGATGACTGCTTCCCTTGTGTATTTTCAGCGTGGAAAACGATCCACGGGAGCAACCGAGTGAAAACGAGAGAATAGGGTCGCTATATTCAGATCGAGTGATTTCCCGGAAAATCACAGGCCTCTGAACCGAAGTAATCCGAATCGAAGCGGGAATCTCTTGCGGGTTTTCCTGCATCTTTGCTTTCAAGTATTGTCTCTGTAAATGGCGTGTAACAGGTCACCCCACGCGAGAGAGCAAGGGCCTCTGCACAGCGTCGCAGGTAGGCCATTAGAATGCATATATTCCTACTCACAGACTCAGAGGCTCTCACGGCAACAGCACGGACAAATAAATCCTGAGCGCTCTCAACGGGAGCTTGACTCTGCTCGAACTAAAGAATGCCTCTAATCAGACTGCTAAGAGACGGGCGATATGATGCTGAGCAAAACATTAATATCGATTTGAATTCGACTCCAACGAGGGTTCGGAAACCGCGGAGGCGTCCTTAGTCTTCGGAGATATCGTGGCAATTTATCGATCTCTCGTGAAGTCATCTTGGAAGACCGTCCTGCCTCAACGTCCGACGCCGTTCCGGTACTTGCTGAATAACAAATGGAGCTTGCTGCTATAGGATAAAACCACCTCGACGACGGGTTCTTGATCATTCATACCATGTTTCCCACACAACCGTACCCAATTTCTTCGCTCGACGTCTCCGTAGAGAAGTTGTGCTTTGAGCCTCCGTGCCATCGGGAGGTGAGGATCTTCGCAGCCGTCGTTGCTCTCATGTTCTGGAAATATCGGGACCCGAGCCACCCGAGATTCACTTTGGAGCCCGACAATCAGTCTCTGTCCCCCGCACTTGTCGGTTAAGAATCCGCGAGCAGTTCAATCAGACTTCGACAAAAAGCTAGGTGGAATGCACCCGGGCCATCGATCGGACGAAGCGATCAGAATTATTCAAGGCTTTTGGAATTCGAGCTTGCGATAAGTCATAAATGTGTGCATTTAGACAGTGAGCGTTCAGAATGGTAATCTGGCTACTCGATTCTCCGGCAATCGAATCCTCGACTCAGCTCCGGCTTGTGAGAAACATGTGAGAACGCCGCTGCCGGGAGCTTCCTGAGCGGAGACGTGTGTGCAATGCATTTTCAGGGAGCACTTGGCTGAGGAAGGCGCTGAAGACGAAACATAAAAACTTCTACAAAGCAGCCAGTCTCAACCACCAGAGTCGGGATGAGATCTTGAGCCACCGTTATGCTAGCTCAAATTTCTCTCGGGCAGTCCTCATTAACGAGGAAGATAATTGCGGCGCTAAGAGTTCACTGAGCCTGACTGACAATGTAAAGAGCGCATTTCGCTTTCCGGAGACTGTCTATTTCGGAGACGTGATCGACCTCTTTGTCGGAAAAGTTATCGAGATCCGCAGCGGAGCTCAGAAATCGTGGGGGAAATATTCGCCCCCGTATTCATGCCTCATTTCGGACAATTGTCCGTGTGATTCACCATCAAAACGGGAGTTTCTAGGATGGGGCGAATCTTCGAACTTCCTGCAATCCTCAATGTGTGAATTGTTTCGTCGCTTCCCGTCTCGCCGATGTTTCCCTCGGTTCCATTGCCGGAAACAAAATTTGTAGGGATCGTCTTGTTTCAGAAATTCTCCACAGTAGCGGTTTCAATCGTTGGGAAAGATAACGGTGCGAAGAAAATTGCGCGGAACGGTCGTTATTCATTTCCATTCCTTTCCTGGCTAGCGCAATAGTTGAACACGGGCTGAGCAGCATGAGGAAAAAGGAACTTCTACAAGCATAAAATAACTCCAAGAGCCGTTTTTTCGACTTGAGCCGCCCCGGACTTGGAGAACGATCAGAAAGAGTCAAACTGCAGGTGAGTGTCTGAAGTCATTTCTCGATGTTCCCAGGAACCTAAAACACGAAAGCTGTCTGGCTCAGAGAGAGAAGTCGGCTTGAGGTCGTTGGAGTTTTCGCGAAACGCTCGCTCAACCCAAAAGGGTTAGAACGGGGAGCATCCGTGGGCGGAGGCCGTACGTCTGCGACCTATGCCGACCGAGACTTCAAGTGGACGACGATAGAGTTCTTCTGAGAAGGCCGCGGGTTGGCTGCCGCTGGCGAGACTAGTCGCTCCCTTAGCACAGAAGAACTCGAGGTCTTCGGGTCGATCGATCGGAGCTTGGTTGGAAAGATGGATAGACGGTCCGACGCTTCTAAGGCGTTCTCTGAACTCTCTCAGCTTCTAATGACGGTGTGCTTTGAATAAGAGTTGAACCTCGAATAGATTACGTCTTGAACTCGGTGAGTCGAACTCCCCCGGTCCGCCTCTTGAGTGCGGAGCCAGTCTCTAGAAGGACGCTCATGGATTCAAGGCAAAAGCAATGCGATTGCTCGATACTCTCGCATATTCTCCCCTCGGGAAGAAACGCCACGAGCTCCCGGGGTTCATTTCGAGCAGCGACTTATTCGCGTATTCTGATTATTGAATAATCGGATGAGAGCCCTGCGGCTCAGAGTTCGCGACAGCGGGCTCAAACCGATGTTCACCACACTATCATCTGTTATCGATATGGAAGCCGAGCCCGGTTTCGAACGCCGAATTTCCATAGAGGCGCCAGCGGAGCGTTCACCGAGCAGTCCGAACAAGAGAACGAAATCTAACGAACGTATTCGGTTCCCACAGCAGAGCGTCATCGCACTCCGTACAGCGTGAGACTCGCAGGACCAAGTAAGCGATACCCACCGGCTAGGCCTCCTCTGATAGAGGGATGAGTGGCGGTGGCCACGACGTCAGGTGGGTAGGACTGCAGTCATCGAAAGGACCGAAGATCAAGTATCGAAACTCTACGAAGAAATGAAGGTACAGCTGGCGTTTCCGCAACTCGGCACCTCAGACGCCGCCGCTCGTGATGATCCACTTCGCTCGCCCGATAACAGGCTTGGGAGCCGTTCGGTTGTCGTTCGTGCTCTAATTTAGATATTTAGCAGCCGAAGGGCAGCTCCACATGCAGACAGGACGCCGATAGATGTATCGAGTTCCTAAGAGGCGAGAATCACGAGCTAACGAGTCCATCAACAACGTCTCAATGTACGATCAACCGAAATCCCGGCAGTGGAGGGAGCTGGTCATGATGCCTGTGAGTGTGAGAAAAAATCTTCTTTTCCCATTCTAGCTTCTGTTGTGAGTGAGTCCGCCTCGGAGGAATCAGCATTCATCAGACGGAACGTGCTATTTTTCTGCCTCCAGAAGTGTAAAGCAAGAGAAGCAACTCTTCTGTGGCGATGACCCGCTTCGAAGAAACTCCTGCAGAGTTATGCCGCAGCGGCTACTGCCATCTCCATCGCTGCGGCGAGCATCGCTACGTCCGTCGTCGGGATAATTTCGAATTCTTCTCCATGTAGTGTCGCACTCCGCCGATGTCCCCACTGAGCCGACAGAGGTCCCGGAAGAGCCTGCATGCACAGAGACCGTCACGTCGACTGCATTGACTCAGCCTGGGTGATTTGGCAACCAGTCGTTAGACAAAGGAGCTTAACATAATCCGGCTGTCCTCCCGCTTGACCCTACGGCCGTTCGATGACAATCGCTCTGAACCGAGGAATCACACGTTACAAGTGTTTCGGTTCGATCACAGCCGAGCTGGCGGATTCGTTCAATAAATCCAGTCCATCTTCAAGTCTCTCATTGAGACCTCCGAGATGGTTGAGAAGCACGGGAAATCTCTTCGGGCACTAGGCACTTCGACGCGAGAGTATTTCACCATCATTAATTGGATGGTGCACGCATTTCTCGCTTCTTTTGCGCTGCACGGATGGGACCCTCCCTAGAGTACGAGATGGGTCGCCTCAGCATGGCTAAGTAAATTTGTTCCCAGCCTGTCCCAGGGAATATCTGACATCTTCGATGGAGCGAAACCGAGCGGTGTGTTGGTAGACGGCCAGGCCAGGCTAAGCTAGAAAAGTGTGGCATGGATGTTTGTCGCCAGTCGCCCGCTCGCACAACTCGAACGAGACCGCGTCCCCCGTCGCGTTAAATAATTGCAGTCAAAAACCTGGGCCAAACGACACGCAGTGAGAGTCTGCCGCCTATCTCTCCTCATTCTCCTGCTAGTGCTTCCAATGAACTCGTTTGATACTGATTCGAGTGCGCAAGCAGGCTTCTTGTCTCATGAAATCCCTCACGAGAGACATCCGGTGTCTTCTTTTCTGAATGAATTCATCTGGAGACGGAGTCAGTACTCCAGATTCTATTTGTCGGAGCCGATCGGGAGACATCTCCACCCCGGCTTGCCAACCGCGATCCGGCGATCGGCCTTTTCTCTGCGCAGGTAATCTAGAACGGTGGAAATCGTGCGAGGACTGGCGCCGGGGGTCCGCATCGCGATGGGGCGTGAGCTCTCCCGAGATTCCCTGCTCTGTACTCTGACGGTAATGAGCTCCGGGAGAGCATTCTATCACGCTTTACAAAAGCCCGAAGCTGGAAAGATGCGCGCAGAGCGGATGAGGAGTTCCGAGATTGAGCTCTTCTCACCGGAAGCTCCTGTTCACTGATGGGAGGTGAGTTTCAACGAACGATTCAAGTGTTTGATCTTGCCTCCTTGGTTTGCTCACTGGTACCGTTGACGACCCTGTGAGGAGATAAGTGCTCTTCCATAATGAATGGTTTGGATTCCATGCGATAATTCGGGAGGATTCAGCGGTCCGTCGGTAAGAAGTTATTCCGCTTTTTCGCTCGTCCGACTACGGTCCGTCGGAACTCCCATCTCGGGATATCCTAGTGAGTGGATTAACGGAGGGGAAGTGACCACCGTAATAGCAACTCTTCCGCGAAAAGATCTTCCGAGCATGAATTCTCTATTTTCCGTCAACTCCCCCGAGTGTTGAATGCATTCACGGTGAATTCCCTCGGTAGGAACGGTTGCAAACAATCGAGCAGTCAGCTATTCGATTCCGCTCGATATTGAGCAACTCACTCGAGCTCTCTCATCCTAGCTCCCGATGTCGGAGCCGGGCTTCCTGTCGTTTAGGGTCTAGTTTCAAGGAGTTTGCTATCGAATTCTCATTCGTTAACCAGGTTCCGTCACATCGAAGAAAGAAACGGGAAGATGTATAGAGATCCGCAGGCACTCGGATAAATCAGGAGATAAGGCTAGCCTGGTCTTGTCTCATCACTGGTAGCGGCGCGTCTCCGGCTTCATTGAATTATCGGCAAGGTGAAGTCGGCATAGGAGAGCAGGAAATAGCGAACTCACTTGAAGCCTCTCTGAGGACTTCTCGCCGTTATCGTACGTAGTCTTGGGGAGACCTCAAGCCAGGGAGCACTTTCCTCCCCTCCTTCGAATGCCGCGGAGATGCTTCGTACCCTGGCACATACGAAAATTCCCATATGTGTAGACTTCGCCGACTCTGATAGGAACAAGCGAATCGTCGAAGCATCTTCTGGGATCTAGGAAATTCCAAAACTATCGACACCGGGACACCAGGTTATTGTCACCCGAATAAGGGGGAAGAGGCTTGGGACCGCTTGTCACGTCCAGCCTCCAGACGGAACCCTTCCACCCGCATAGCGTTTTCGCTAACCGGTCGATTCAAGCGGGATCCCCGCTCTAACATGCGGTGAGCTCTCTTTCGCGCAGTTCACTGATTCCACTGATTTACCGATGTACCGACGAATCAAAGGATTCTACAGTGCATATTTCTCTCGGAGCTTGTCACATACGTGTGTCGTGTTGTCTTTTTCACCAACCGGAATCGCCTGAATTCTTATAGAAGCTCACGGTCGGCATTGCGTAGGTCATACGTCACCCTTGAAAACCGAGACCTAGAGGCCGATCGCAACTCTACGACCAGAATTCATGTTCTCTGTTCGAGCCGTTTAGCGTGGATTGCGGCGTCCTCAACGGTGCAGTAGTGGCGCTTCGAAACGGCTTGAAACACACCCGGAGCCTCATGAGTCATGTCAAGACCTCATCGGTAAGTCAGCTATACGGCGACACGAGTGGGTAATTTCGGAGGATTTCGACTTCCATCTCTACGAGAGAATGATAGATGCCGTCTATATCTTCAGAGACGGGCAGTCTGAACTGTACCTACGGGCACGCTTCAATCAACGGGCGGCCTTAGGGTCGGAATTCAGCTCACCGAGTCGCGAAGGGTGCAAGCGTCTCCCGCGGATTGTTTGCGAGAGTAGGTGGTATTCTCGAGGTAGTCAATCAAGCAATTCAATACAGTGGGCCAGAATCGGTGACTCGACTCCCTCGGAGGTGGGCGGGCAGTTTCAGATCACGAATGGGCAGGTTTTGAGTGGTCGCAAAGAGGACGGGCATGGCTTTCATATATTAGATTATTCGCGGTACTTGGAAAAAATTATGTCGCGAGATGTTACTCCAGATAATCTTCGCAAGGTTGCTTTATAAAGTCACAATTGTCTCGAGTATGTCGCTAGCTATCGTGGACGTAGTGGATCCTAGAGTAATAGCCCGGTAGGGATTTTGTAAGATATCGCTCCGGGCGCGCAATACATGCCATCATCGTCCCGGGATCGTCAACGAACTCGCAGCCTCTTGGGCTGTACTACGGCAAGTCCACCAAGGGACGGCTCCTCAACCGTATCTTATTCGACGGAGTCTAAGGACGAAGCTAGTGCTACAGATGTACGGTTTCGGTTCAGAGGTGGCATAGCCGATTCAATGAGAAAGAGGTCGATCCACCTCGCACATCGCTTTTGAGTGGAGGCGCTCAGGGAAGTCGTAGAAGAGCTCAGTTGCGAGTACGCCAGTAGATACAGGAAGTTAAAACCGAGGCCAGCTGGATATCTCGTCCCACGAATGTCGATCTCTATGAGTGCCCTCCTCATGATCAGTGGGTGAATAGCGGGATCGTCAACTGATCCAGATTCGTCAGCCCTTCCTTCTATCCGCGCCTCCCATGGCTCAGCTCAACAGCTAGGCTCGAAAGAGCTCTGGCTCAGAAGATCTGCGACGGCATTACTAGAGGAGCATGTGATCCATGGGTTTTTCGAAGGATATACCCTCATCGCTTACGGCCGGGAGAAGCAGACCGCCGGATTCGAACCTCCCGCCGTAGACGAGCAAGTCATCAGCGCGAGCCTGGATTTTATCCACTTCCCGGTCTGACCGCCCAACCATGGTTTGGTACTCGTGCATTAGTGCTCTTACTATCCGCCACGGGTAGTAAGAGAAGATTTTCTTGACTCTCTTGTAATTGAGTCAAGGAGACGAAGCTCATGGTAGTTCTGGCATGGATAGCGTCTCTTTAAGATGGGACGGGCGGCAGAACCTGTGAAGCTCCTCGGATCACCCTAATCAAGTATTTGTGGTCAATTGCGAGCTCGTACGTGGGTTTCTCGTGGCCTCGCAGAGCCTCCCGGATATTTCCCTAGACCATTGAGGATGAACCCGCGCGGTGCTCGATGTATCGTGCTCAGCCCAGAGCAGCGTTGTGGCGTTGCACACGATTCCTCCTGCTGAAAGCTGGGCCCCTCCCCTTGTCGCAGACCTTCTCTCATCCTCGGTCTCGCCCCCAGGAGTCTGATCGCCTTGTGTAGGTGGTGCTCAGCGGGGTTCACCTCTGTAATTGCAAGAGCTCAGCTCGAGTCGCTTAAGTGGGGTTCTCTCGTGCCATGTGTGGACACGCTCGGGGGATGAATAGTCACAAGCGATTAGATCCGAAAATAATGGAACCCTGGAAGTCTCGGGAGATATGGATTACCATGAGACTTGGGGAGAGGCTGCAGGAGATCCTGCCGTGAAGGAGAATGTCGCCGGGAGCCTTCATGTTTTTTCCCATCTCGGTTCCTCTATCGTGAAGGGCGTGCGGCAGACGAGCCACCTCGGGACCATCATTTTTACTGGGACCGAAAAACTTGTATTCAAATTCGAAGCTGTTGCAAATCAAACATGACGTCATTGGATTTGCGGTGGAAGACGCTGCTGCCTCTGGGATGGGGTCAGGCGCCTGTTCAGGGGGGTGGGGGGGGGAGAATCGGGCGCCAGTGCCCCGATCGGCGTCTTGCATGTTCAGCACTCCACTTTAAGTGATCAAAGTCATTCTATTGACGTTAAAATTCGTCAATCTGAGTATGACCTCAAATCCCGCGAATGTCTTCGATACATGTACTTGGTGCTCAATTGAATTTATGTAGCCATGCTCGATCCTTTCGGTTGAGAGTCCTTCTGACCTTCGTGATCCAACAAGTGATCGCTGGAAGCATGCCTCATGTGTGATATATGTATTTCCTTCGTGGGATTCAGTATTTCCGCGAAGTGCTCCCGTCTCCTACCTTCATGCCGAAGGTCTCGACAGAACGCGGAGGATGATCGGAGTCTCACAGATTTCGGATAGAACAGCTTCAAGGGTGTGACGTGTGACCAGAGAGAGTAAATCCAAGCGGATTCTCGAGGAAACGAAATAGCGTGGAAAGAGGATGCCTCCAGAGGTCGGAGACGCCCATGATTCGCCCACTCTTATGCGGGGGCTGAGTTCATGTTGTCCGTACATTCAGAAGGGAGCGATTCTGGTTGTTTCTTGAGAGAGTTCCCTCCATTGTTGAGTCGTGCGACCCGGTAGGAATTCGAGATCGAAATAACCTCAAAGACCGTGCATCGCGACTTTGATCAAATCTCCATCAATTCCATCGTCAGGGAATTGTCCCCTTGATCGACTGGTCCAGCCCGATAAGTTGTGTTCCGCCGGTCGAGCCCATCTGAATCTTCGCTACTCTTCTCAAATATGTACATCGCACAAACTCAATATTTTCAGAGGAAATCCTGTATTTATACATTATCCGGAAGTATTCCGGGTGCATCCAGAATCACTCAGGGAGACCTTCAAAACCGCCAGGCATAACCACGTATATTGAATGGCAGATACCTCCGTAAATTCCCTTCCCATCGGTGCATTGAACAATTGGATCCGTTCTGAACAACACGAGTTATCGGGTCGCAAAGTGCCTCAAGTTTCGTTGCATGGAGGACGAAGTACATTGATTCTACCCCCTGAGTGAAATTAAAGACGTTTTCACGTCAAAATGTTTGCTTCATGCTACTTCTGTCGCCGTCTGGAACCGATTCCCGAGTTTTCGGGGCCGCAGTCATAGGGGTCCCCCAAAAAAATTCTGTATACGCGCCTGCAGGGGGTCATTCCGGGGGGTAGGGGGCATCCAACTTGACCCAGATCATCGTCCAACGAGAGCTCTCCGTTGTCGATCTCTGCGCGAGCAGGCATCCGAAGCCCGTTGTGTGGCCGAGAACTTGTTGAGATGATCTTGGTGCCCACGGTGCTCTTCGGGATCTGCGGCGTCATCTCCTCGATTTCAGTTGAGGAGAAACCAGGAATGACAGCGCTGCTAAGGGGTCTCCAGGCAGATTCGTTATTGAAGGAGACTAAGCTCGACACCCCGAAAATTTCTCGGTACCCAGGGGAGTTGGGAGTGGCGCGAGCAATCATCATTCTCTATACCATTTCGTTATCGATCAACCCGAACCAGCTGACTTAAGGGACCGTATCACCTTGCGGGGCTGATCTATATAAACGGAACCAATGCGGTTAATTCGGGGGATTCGAAGCGCAGCATCAGTCGTCACGCATGCGAGCTTCGCGAAGAATACCAGAAGCGCCGAATCGGCTGCAATGAAGTATTCCTATCTCGACAGGCGGAACAGTCTGCGGCCAGCATTTTTGCATCAAGCGTCAAGTGGGATAAGAATGGAGCGATCCCAGCCCATCCCTATCCGGGAGGAGAACAGAATGATTCCGCGGAATCCAGTCCGAAACTGGAGACATGAGCCCCTCTCGGCTAGTTTTTGCTTGCCAGCTTTCCTTACACGCTCCTGACTTGCAGCTCTGATTGAAACAACGGGAGCTTTCGCTGCACGATCGGCGTCTGGCGCATCCAGTAGCTCGAGTGCAGCTGGCTCGAGTCCATAAAGAGAGTTTCTGACGCTTCTGCTTGTGGGGGATCTTCGGGAGATTCTTTCGACAGCCAAATCGATCGCTTGACTATGGATCGCCACACCCCTCACTATCAGATTCTAGAAATCGGGGCCACCTTGAGCCCGAATCCTATCAATGGGTTAATGAGCGACATTTTAGAGAGACATTTCCGCCTCGAGTCGCCGCTTCGCTCGTTCCGCGACGCAGAGCGATCGGGATGATTGACCTTGGGGAGTACCGAACATTTCCTCGATAACCGCCTGCTGCCTGATTGTGATCCTGTCCTTCAACATCGCGAACTGCATCTGAACGGCCTCCTCGGGAAGGACGGGAGCTCTTCGCTTGAAAGTTCCATCCATCGAACGTATACAAAAAGCCCGTTCATGACTCCGGAAGTTCTCGTTCTTGGAAGGAGTCGCATCGGAGCCACCTTCAATTCGATGCCTCGGTATTCGGCATGAGTCCATTTCCGTCATCAACAGTGGACGTGTCATATGGTGAGATGAAAAGGCCAATATTACTTCCCATCGTGAACCCCTGCAAGTCGTGCGTCGAGAACCAAATCGGGGAGTGAGCCGTCGTCCCTATGAGGTCGGCGGCTCTCTTCCAAAATTTGCTCTCTCTCGATCAGCTCAGGGCTCTGGGGACAAGCCCAGGTTTGACTCCTACGAGTTCTCGAGCTCAAGACCGGGTAAACCGCACCGTTCGGAAATCAATGCTCTCCCTGGCTGAATGGTGAGAAACGAGCGAGAGAGAATGCGTCTGAAAATTATCTTTGAGGAGTTTATTGTTTTGTATTCAGATAATTCGCAGCCTCTTGAGCTTCACTGCCGAGTTCGGGGGCGGACGGGTCTGGAGATGGTCGAAGGAGTGGGCTTTGGTTTTGAAACGTCTTCGTTCGCGTCTTCATATTCGTAATCTTCTTTTGGTTGCTCTTTGGGGGGCGCTTTTTTCCGGTGGAGAGTCGCACTGAAAGATAAGGTCGAGTTCGATAATTTTGATTCACTGCGGCTCGGGGAGGCGTTGGAAGCTTCCCTAGGACATCACCGACCTGAATCTGTGGGGCTTCGGAGAGGTGGCTTTCGGCCGCGGTAATGGTGGCTCCGTGGCCTTTATCTCGGGTGGATGTTCATGGCCGAGGTCCGCGATATCTGAGATGGGAAGTGTTCAGAACATTTCGAGACATCACCTTCTTAGTTAGGGGAGAATCGAAGAATCACATTCGATTGCATAAATCCCAGCCCTCAAAAGCTCAGTCGGACTCACTTGCGGGATGTTTGATGAAGCTCGGTAGTGTGGGTTTCGTTTTCACAGCAGGATGGGGGGACGGACGACTTCGAACCTTAAAATGATTTTTGGAGAACAGACCCTTAGCGGGAGCCTCTTCTCCTACTGGGCCGGGCGTGGTCGACGGACCCTCGACAGACGCGTTTTTCGTAGATGGATCCTCCTCAGTGGCGGCGTCGTAGTCGTCGTAGTCGTCATACGCCGGGGCGACCGTCGTTTTCTTGCTCGACTTCCGCTGAGCGTTGACCGTACCCAAACAGATTGCCAGGCTCACGACGATGATGATGTGAAAGACGCGCTGAAAGACAGTCCTTGCTCAACCTGACGCACTTATAGCAATGTTTCTACAAACTCGGAATTGGATCCCAAGTTCCTCCGTCCATACGTGGGTGCAACGCTCTGGGGGATATATTCAATCAAGATCTAATGATTCAACACTCGGGAAACTATATCACGCGTCCGACAGAAGAGGAGTTCCCTCCTCACATCAGAATGGAAACTTCAGCGCTCGTTCTCTGTGCTGAGGCGTATGAAGCCGTATTGACGCACGTCGCGAATCGTCGATACGTCCAGCAATAGCCGCAATCCGACGTTCTGTTTAGCCTGCAGCTCCTCATGGGCGGCAATATCTGCGGCGATAGACACCGTAAAACTGTCATTAAATCTTAATGACATTCACACCAATGGGATCGATGGTTAGCGTGCCGAAAACGCTGATGTATATCAAACCACGAGCTACAAAACTGGTGAAATGAAACGATTGAGAAATACTAACGGCGAGCAGATCCATATGTAGGTCTCAGAAAAAGAGTCGATCGAAAGTAATTCGAAGGCCTTCCACCAATTTTGGATGGCGCTTACTAGGTGTCGAAGTCAGTCGGTTAGGCGGCGCTGGTGGCTCTAGTGTTAGCCAGAATAGTAGGGGAAATAGGAACAGGAATCGTCTTGAATCGATTCTCGATCTACCATCGGACGACTTCATAGCGAGACCAGGCGCATGAAGAGGGATGTAAAGAGTTCCATCGGTAGCTCATGGTTGTCGCAGCGGGACCGAAGTCTCCCTCGATGACGCGAACTCATTGCACGGGGGTCTCCCACATACTAGGAGTCTCCTCTAAGACGGAGCACGGAGAGCACAGCTCTGATTCGTCAACACGGACTTCCGCCGTCCACTTATTTACCTCGTGCGGTAGCGGCTTGAGAAGGGTTCCACGAGAGCTCCGGAGCCTACCCTCACATCTATCAATATTTAGGCGGATCCAGATCTTACCATGGCAGCCTCCCTTGTCCACCGTGTGGACGTCTGACACAAGCGCGCTAAACTTTCTGCGCCGAGCACTGCACCAAGCGATCAGCTCTAGCCCCAAGCTTCGGGAAAGGAGCATTGCGCGTCGAGAATGAAAGAGCTACACCTTCCCGAGCTATCCGTATCTTTCTGCTCCTCCTCCAGGGCTACAATGTCGCCCCGATGGTAACGTCGACGCATTCCTGGCGTTCACCACGTCGGTTCCTCAAGTTCGCATCTCATGACGCGCAATGACGTATCTTTAGTCTTGAGCCTCTTGGCGGTCCGCCGCTCGTGGTGGAAAAATCGCCATTTCAGGTGTCTGGATGGGATATACGAACACACTCTCGACATCAGAAAAGGATCTTATTCGATTCAAGGTCGATCATTCGTTACGCATGAGATGCTCCTCGAGAGAACACTTCCAGTCAGCGATTGAGGGGATTTTCGTACTGGATAGGCCTTCACCGGATAACTTCGCTCCCGGACTGGAAGGGATATACGAACACACTCTCGACATCAGAAAAGGATCTTATTCGATTCAAGGTCGATCATTCGTTGTGCATGAGATGCTACTCGAGAGAACACTTCCAGTCAGCGATTGAGGGGATTTTCGTACTGGATAGGCCTTCACCGGATAACTTCGCTCCCGGACTGGGAGGGAGTTGTGGGGGGAAGCAGCGGACCGCCAGCCGGGCGTGTTTCTGCGCGGCTGAGTTCTGGACTTAAAATGTACCGACGACAGCTCGGTGCATTTCCCCATGTTGGGATTTGAGCGGCAAAACTGTCCGCGGGGACGTTCTCTTCGCCGAAGAATCGTTTGATAGAGTTTACTCACTCTTCGTGTAGAGAAAGGGGCTGACAAGCCGGAACATCACTTTCCTACATCAGGCGTTCCTGGCTCCCAGTATCTTGTGCGGTAGCGAGATCGCCGGCCTCAACTCGCCCATTCTGTACGGACGCGCTCTCCGGAGTCACCCTTCTATTTACCCCTTCTATGCCGAACGACTCGAGCTTCTCTACCCTCAGGACTGGGAGTTCATGTGTCTCTCTATACCAGAATACCAAATGTCGACTCCTCTTGCCACCTGGTCTCCCACCGGATGGCTCGCTTACGGCCCCACCCCCGTTTCCTGATACAACTCTAGTATTCAGTCGAGTTCAATTCCGCATTCTTCTCGGAGAATTAAGCTCTGTGAAATATGTCTTCAGCCTGAATACCGAGTGTTGACGCAGTCAGCCTACCGATCGCTTCCCGAAGAGCCAACAGTGCTGTCTGAGCAAAGATCATCACCAAGCATCTGAGCAATCCTTCGGGGAATCGTCTGCTACAATGCACCGGAGAGCGACGTTGCACTCCGTTGCCGTATCATGAGTTATTCGTCCCCCCAAAATCCTCCGTGCGGATGGACTGATCGGGAAATCTTCCTCCTATACCATTCATCTCCCAATAAGCGCCTGCGAAGCTGAGTGCGAGTGATCGGCGCGGTCACCCGCCGCTCTTCCCGCTGGCTTCTGCAAAACAATAACAGACACAACCATCTTTGTGTTCGTCGTCGCCTGTCGGAGGTGCGGAACTCAACACGGCCGCGAATCGTCGGGACAATCTGCAAGCTCGGAGTCGAATCACCGACGTGCGTTGGCTAAGCTCATTCGGTTGAATCGAAGATGCCGGAGGTGAGTCTTGAAAATCGCTCGGTATACTTTATCGTAATCGTAATATCGAATGCCCACAGCGGCTCAATGACGATGTCATTCGATGTCTCTCCGGTTCCGCCGGATGCTCGTCCTCGTCTCCGAGCACAATCTTCGCACGAGGACACTATAACGGGGCCAAGCTAGCTTCCGAGGAATTCAGTGATCTTCTGCTTCCGCGGAGCGAGTTGAAAGAAATACGCTCCTCGAGTATTGAGGATTTCCGAAACGCTCCTCAGTGTGAGTGGAACGTATTCCTGCGCCCCAACTTCGACGATGGACGATATTTGATCATCTGTTTGGATTTTCAGAGAGATCCGGATGGTGGACGTCTCGCGAGACGGGCCATGAGAAAAGTTGCAGAAGTGAAATTGAAAGCTCGACCGGAATTGGCGGCAAAGACCGAAGACTCCGAGGACTATTGGGAGAAACTAGGCTACGCCCATAGAACCGATCTTGTGGATCCTCGATTAGTCGTCGACAACTGTCCCAGGATCCATGTGAACGACTATTCCACGCAAAGATTCATCGAAGACTTCGAGAAACCCTACAGGCCGGTAGTTGTTCGGGGCTGCACTGACAATTGGAGGGCCCAGTACAAATGGACCGAGAAACGGTTGGATCGGAAATACCGAAACCAGAAATTCAAGTGCGGAGTTGACGACGACGGATACAGCGTCAAATTGAAGATGAAGTACTTCGTGCACTACATGAACAAAAATCTAGACGATAGTCCCCTATATATATTCGATGGACATTTCGGAGAACATCGGCGCAAGAGAAAGCTCCTGGACGATTACGAGGTTCCGATCTACTTCCGTGACGATCTGTTCCAGTTCGCGGGGAAAAGTCGTCCCCCCTATCGATGGTTCATCATGGGGACCGCCAGATCCGGAACTGGCATTCACATCGATCCGCTCGGAACTTCTGCTTGGAATGCGCTGATAATGGGTCATAAACGATGGTGTCTCTTCCCGACGAATACACCGAGAGAGCTCATAAAATTGAGGCCCGAAGAAGGTGGGAGACAGAACGACGAGGCCGTTGCTTGGTTCGATATAATTTATCCGAAAACCAAGAGACCCGAGTGGCCGGAAGAGTTCAAACCCCTGGAGATAATCCAAGGGCCCGGTGAAACGGTTTTCGTTCCCGGTGGCTGGTGGCACGTTGTGTTGAACCTGGATACTACGATCGCCGTCACGCAGAACTTCTGCTCTGTGACCAACTTCCCGATAGTTTGGCACAAAACCGTGAGGGGTCGGCCAAAACTGAGCCAAAAATGGCTCGCTCAATTGCGCATGCTCAAACCAGAGTTGGCGGATCTCGCCGAAGGCATCAATGTCAACGAGGATTGTGGGGTTGCCTCGGATTCCTCTGGAGGAGACACTTCGTCGAGCAGTAGCGAGGACGAAGACGAAAGCTGTTGCTCGAGTTGCTCATCCGATTCTGGCAAAGAATCTCTACTCGAAGTTAGGAGGTCCCTGAAGAAACGGAAGCGGAGCACTGACGAAGCCGAGTGTGTGATAAATAAGCGGACTGAGATTCAGACGTGACGGTGGCAATCGCTATCAGGCCTGGGGCCACGGGCTGTCAGGGCTGCCTACAATAATAATTCAGTTTCACTGAGCACGTAAGACGCGTATGATTTGTGGAGTGTGTCTGTTTCATGACAGAGAGCCAGTGCGGATTCTTCTTTCCGACCGGTCGCGCTAATGCCGCCTAAATGTAAATGTTAAGTTGTGTATATTATATCAAAGTGCAAGAAGGATGCAAGGAGAGAACGAGCGCCCGTACGTGATTGCTGTTCGGATGCATGTTTCGAAGACTATTGCGTGAAACCAAATCATACCAAGTGTGTGCGCGTTCCCCCGCAGTCGGGAGCGGTTTGCAGAGATGTATTTTTAAGCGAGGAATAAAGTTATTCCACGAGATCCATCGAGTCTGCTTATTCCCGTAGTCTGATCCGAACATTCCGTGAGCAATGTTCGGAATGCAGGGAACCCCTCTCCAGGAGGGCAAAAGGTAACATGTCTCCAGGGGAAAAACAGCAATTCCCAGGGAGAAATCAGAGTTTTATTCAATCACCTCGTCATCGTCAGCGACTTCGTTCAGACTTACAACTTCCAGGGAACCTTTGCCCTTGGTCTCTTTATTGATGAGGTCATCAAGTGCACGGAAATTTCCCGGGTCTGTGAGGAACGTCATTTCTAGGTCTCCTCGCTCGGAGATCTTTTCTTCCACAACCTCGGTTACGAGGTCCCTCAGACGGTCTTTGTGTGCTTTTCCATTGGCGACTACGATGTGAAGGGTCATCTGGGTTCGTTGTAGGTCGATCGTATCTTCCAGAGCGCGGATGACTTCGAGGGCTTGCTGTTTAGCCGTTCTGTTCGGCTTGACGGAAAAATGTATGTCTTTCATGGATTTCTCAATGATCGAAACAGGATACGGCCGTTTGGTCTCGGGATTAACGGTCTTGTCGGCCACTATGTTCGCGATGTCTTTGAATGTTGATTCCAGCTGTGTGTGACGTTCCTTCTCAGAAATCTGAAGCTCGCCCTTGCTTAGAATTTCCTCGCAGATCTTTGTCTGATCGTCGGTGCCGAAACATTTGACAAGATCCTCCTTCTTCGCGACCTTAGTGAATAAAACAGATCGTATTCGTCAAATCCTCGGAATTTTCCTTAGCTCAGGTCTCCAAGCCTCCAATCGCGAGGTTTCATGTCGAATCAGCTGATCGTCTCACCTGACCCTTCGATACGTTCGTGTAGACAACTTGCATCTGCAGGACTTCGTCCAGATTCCGCTCGACCTTGTTCCTCCACGACACAACCTTGTTCTTGTAACAGGCAATCTCGAATCGAGTACCGCATTTCTTCATTCGCACGATGGCGACATTCGTGAGTCGAATTTGATTCGTGGGAGTGAAGATCTTGGATTTTGACATCCTCGCTACTCTGGAGTATTAAGGAGAATAGGGAACGCCAAACATTCAATCACCAGAGTCAGGACTCGGCAGAAACTTCAGTGTCTCCTTCAGGCCGTTTCGATCCGAGATAGTAGAATTCCTGATCGCAAGTGTGGACTCCCTCGCGAGCGAGCTGGTTGCAGACGAGTGATCATATTCAGCTCTGACGATGATCTCTGCCTGGAGTAGGCGGGACGAGCGACATTCCCATTTCTTCGCCAACACCTCGCGGGGAAGGGGTGAAATTAACCCAGAAGCTCCCTGGAGCCAGATTTGCCAGTACCCATCGGTCTGAGAAGGATATTCGTATCCCTGAGCTCAGCCGCGGAAATCGAAAGAAAAAAAAAGCAGATGGTGTCAGAGACATGACTGGTCATTTGGACGTGATACGTCATCTGTGCCTGGCGGGTCCAGTGAACTTTCGCGAAAGTTCTCGCGGCATCCAGAGGAGGCAACCCCGGAGGTCGTAGGAGGTGCCGGATAAGATTCCGGATGAGTTGCCCTAGTTCCGGAATTTCAGTGCTAGATATCCTGGGGCCGCTTTGTCAGCCTCGGGTCCTGACTCCTGACGCGATCCCCCAGTCCGATTCTTTACCAGTCACAGGCGAGACGCAACAAGGAATCGTATTCACCTTGCCCGTGGAGTGCCTGTGGAATTTCGTCATCCTGATGCCAACCTTGATCGATCCAGCTGCCGAGCGGTCTGCTTCGATGGATGCGTCACCGTCAACGCTAGAGGCTCATCTATCGTACCTGCTTGGGATCGATGGAGCATACCTAACGCTGATTTCCGAGTCCGAGGGAAGATGTCATCGGAGGCTCATTGTCAGATCAGTGAAGCGGAAAGTCTTCACGACGTGGCAGCAAACAGCCACTCCGAAGGGCGAGGTCGGATCTCTCGGAGGCAGGGAGAGGCGCGAAATCGGCAAACGTGGAACGAGAAGAGGAGGTTCCTATTCGGAGCGCTCTTCAAGAAATGAATTCATAGTCGGAGGTTCTGACCATTGCGATTCTTCTGAGTCTCGAACTTTGTATGTACGACATCGGATCAGCAAAGGAAGCACAACAATGAAAAACGCGGGACGTCGGTCTACAGGAGTGGCCTACAGTGTCCCGGAGAGCGGGGCGTCAATCTATATGCGATAACAGTGGTCCGCGATACCCTCCAGCATATTCCACTTCATAGATCGACTCACGCTCTCGATTCTGTGCGCGGGCAGACTTCGCTCAGGAGCTTCATTCATCACAGGCCGATGATGACGGCGGAGGCATCCTGTCGCAGGATCGAGTTCTCTCCAGAAACCGAGAAATTCTTGGGGTCTTTGGGACGAGAATGAGCAGAATGGAGTTGATTTTTCCCCGGGAACTGGATGCAAGAAAACGCGGTAAACGATGCGAGGAAACACCGCGCTGCTCCACATCGTGACTTCACTCCGTGAGTTGACGTTACGCCGACTGGCCGGAGCGGCATAGCATTGAATGCTCCATACCGTAAATTCTGCTCACAAGGATTAGAATAGAGCAGGTCATTGGAACGCGTACCAGTCATCACCTCGTGGAACCTTATCTCGACGAGGGTACTTGCTCCTCTGGCGGTCGCTTCTCCCCGCGAATCCCCACTTAGAGTCTCCACGAGGAGCATCTCGTCAAACGGAAGCACCGGACCGACCGACGGGAAGGTCAGCGTCCAGGATCCGAAGCAAGGAGAAGCCTCCTGCGACGGTCGCTCCGAACTCGCCTCCTCTTCAGAGTGAGAGGCGGGAGCTTCAAAGATATGCTTGGAATTGTGACGGGGGTTTTCAAGAATGAGGCCCTTACAATCATCCCTGATGATATCAGCTGAGAGAGACACAATTGACGTGTACACGATTCTCCGAAATCGGCGGAGTTTCGACACCTCAATCAGCGGTAAGACACCACAGTCGTTAACCACCCTTCTGATTTCTCGATCAAATTCTCCCGATTGCACTCCGGAACCTCCTAGTTTTGCCTGACGATGCCGCGTCGGACGGGGCACGCAGCGAGGACGGCATAGGAGCCGGCCAAGCTTTTCCCCGTAGGGAACATCCATTCGGATGTCCGTGCCGAATCTGGAAAATTCTGACAAAATAGATAATATACACTATTCTGAGCGCGACACGTGCATGATTTTCCACGAGAACTCTCGCTTTCCGCCCGCGGTGTTCGTATAGCGGAAAAATCGAAATTCTCTCTGAGCTCTTTCATCCTCTTCTCTTTGGTCTCGATCTTGTTGTCGCGACGAGGCATTGAGATGGGATCGGATAAGCCATCGAATCCCTGAGCCCTTCTCGGAATTCTAAATTGATCCGCCGGCTCATCGGTACGCGGGTCTCTTTGTCAACTCCATTGTGCGTCTGATTGTAACAGACGAATTCCCCAATCGACTCATCCTGCCAAGTCTTCGGATTCGACGAAAAAGAGGCTCGAATTTCATCGACTCTTTCTATGTTCCCTCTCTTGGCTTACGCGCTCGCATTCCAAGGAAGCGATTGCTGTTGTAAGCTTCCGTCGCGAGGGATCTTCACTTTCAATTCGCAGTTTCCCTTCAAATCTCTCCGATAGCAGCCAGCAATCAGTCACGAATCGTAGACGCTTTTCACGTCATTATCAGTGCTCCATGAAATCTTCGGGAATGGCCCTCATCGATAGCGCCGAACGCACACTTCTCCGTGATCGGTCCTGAGATCAACTCCATCATTCTCTGCTCTCGAAGTCTAATCTCGAGAGAACAGCTCTCTCGAAGCACCCCAGTTGTTTCTCTCGTCGCCAGGGGGCGCGACCCCATCGAGCGCATGGTCACCAGGAACCTCCTCGAAATACGCGGGCGACCCGCGGTACAGCACTGTTTTGGTTCTGTCTTCTTTCGGTCCAATCGTCGCTGAGACGCCCGATGGAGATCTTCACTCAGCTGCTCACTTGGACGCCATCGATGAACATCTTCGAGTCGCGTGTTGTGCTCTGACTTCAGTGCTGCCTTAAAATTAGGAACAAAGTGATCGGTGCAGAAATCCTCCACTGCAAGCTATGGCGGACTCCTTCTGGCAGCTCACCGAAGGTGCATCAAAATTCTGTCGGGACTGTATGGGCTCCGTGGGAAAACGGTGAGTTGGGAGTGAGCTCCAAGGAGAGCCACTCGATACGGCGCGAGAAGTCCAATTCTGCGAGACATTCAGCTCCTTCTCCTCCGGTTCAGCCATCCAAAACAAAATCGGATGCAAATTCTCTTCCACCCGACATGCATGGGCTCCTACCACATAGTCCGATCTTGATGAATCCTTCTCTGATCGGGTTCATTGCCGTTCGAAAGGTCGATATCCAACGGCAGGTAAGCAACAGAGCTATCTTCTGCCTCCGATACCGGATCTTTGACTTAAAACTCTCCCATGGAAAATGTGTCTCTCCATCGAAATCTTCAGTAGTGGCGCTGAGTCGATGGCTGAGTCGAGCAGAGACAGCTCGATCAATGAGGTTCTGAGCATACCGGGATCACATGAGTCATATGGGGCGGTCGAACAGAAGCATTCTCTTAATTGAGAAGCTGTGGGTTTTCGTAGCGACCCATCTCAGGGAACTTACTCTTCGCTTCATGTTCGGGCATGATTACCGTGAGACTTTCGCCGTGCCAGGGCTCTCGATCGGTAGCAGGAGAAGCGGATGAGCGATGAGAAGCAGGGACCAAATATCATTCAAACGAACAAACGGTCTCGGGGAATCGATAAACCCATTCAGATAGAACAATCGAATATTGTGTTCATTAGGTTCAACTGCGATGGATGATCATTCTTACAAATATCCGATGTCGGCTTCCGATTTCGAGAGAACCCCGCACAAGAACAGCTTGAGCGCTCAGGCTGTCTCGGTCGGCTCCCACGAAGAACATCTTGGGTCTTCATTCCGGGCTCGCCCGACCTTGTTATGATGCTCTCCCGACCTACCCATCACGAACAACCGCAAATCGAGCTGTTTCGTCTCCCAAGGATGACTAATTAGATCCATGCATGAGGGCGAATCTTATGAACATATGCTTGGGATTGCACAATCGGCCTGCCTTCCGCTAAGCGACAAATTCAATGATTTGGAATGGAGTTGTTCTGCTGACGAGCGAGTGCGGATTGAGATTCGCATCGATTTTCTATCAAGACTGAGGTGTGGAGTCATCGTACGGACATTCATACGCGTTGACCGCATTGTTCAATATTTCCAATGTCATCTCCATGGTCACTGCGACCGAGGCCGAGGTTGTGAAGTTTATGGTCAGCTCCATCGCATTGGTTCCATGAGTTTGTGGTTCTCTTAGGAGGCGTAGGGTGAGCTTTGCCGAGAAATCCACAAACGGGTAGTCGTGCGATTGCGGATACTTTTAATTGCACCGAGCTCCGGTACCGAAACGAAGTCCCGCTGAGCTGAATTTCGTGGAACACTGAAGTATGACGCCTCCGTCTAGCTTGGTGGGGATGAAGTTCAATAATTATCCCAGTCAGCCTGATCGAAAAATGCCGATTCGCGGAATATCTCAGGCAGAGCCGTTCTTCATGTGTTGTTCTCCGGAGAGAGCGTATGGCGGGAGCGATTCGTCGATCTTCGGGAACAAGAAGCTCAAAGGAGCGTTCCTCCTTGTGCCACGGTAATCGCCTAGTGGAAGAAAAACTAATTAAACCTAGAACCTGCACATGCGAGCGCGGCGGCCCTTTGCCGCTCCACTCTGGATTGTAATAATCAAGTCAAGTGGACAGTAAGCGAGCGAAGGCGAAATCATCACAATAGAACGGAAGGGGAGGGTCTAACAGAGTGGAACAAGCGTTGAATTGCGGTTACCAGTTGATCGGAGCCATTGGCTGGAGTCATCGACGCTTCCAATGAGTTCTTCAGAAGTTATCTTCTCCGCGGCATCAGGGACAGGAGGTGTTTCGCGTCTTTTGCCGACAGAGATTCGATGCTTTCGAGGGAAGGACCCTCGGAGAGCATCGGGTGTGTTATTCAGGATCCGTCAAGATTAGTTTAGCCGATTTCCTCCATGATAGGTGAGTCCAAGCCGCCTTGGAATTAGCAGACTGACGACCGACACGCGGGTCCGCGACAACACATATCTGTCTTCTCGAGCTCCCGGTTCCCGGTCTTCCGGGTGGGACCAACAAAGGGAAGTGATCTGTATTCCGATCATTTTCGGGAAAAATTGGCTCTGGCGGCTCGATAACCGCTCTCTAAGGATGCGGGGAGATCGGAGTTTAACTGCGATCAACGCGATAGTCTTCGCAGAATGCAAGTTTTCCACCGACTTCGAAGGGATCGCTCCCATCAGGCGCTCTAGGGTGCAAGCCTGCTTAGATGTTTCTCAGCAAGCTCGTCTCCATGCGCGCATCGAGGGCTCCCGATAGCGGACAAGAGCCTTTCCAAAGTCCAATGTCCATAGCCTGTTCATATGCACATGTGTCTGTGCGCGGAATATTCTCGCAAAGAGTGGTCTTTCCCGACGATCGCCGATGACTTCGAGCGGTTGGCGATCGAAGTTGCGAAATACTGATTATTATCAAAACCGATGTGACGAAACCGAGAAGTTCCTTGCGCAAACGCACCCTTATCGAGATTGATCCCGATACGGGGTGCTACGCGAAACTCGTTCCGGGAGGACTCCTCATCAAATGAGCGGGAAGTTATTTCAAAAACCGAGCGTACATGTAAGCGAACTTTCCAAGGCTGGATGGCCTTATTCAGATTGAGCTTCCGACTGGATGGCCCGTCAACCGATCGCTGCTTGCCCGCTAGCAAGGGGGCCAACCTGAACTCCGTCTCCGAGCCGGGTAGAGGCGCGCGGATTGAACTACCTATGGCATTATTGCGTATGACGATACTATCAAATGCGACTGTCCGAGCTCACGGTGCGGGCATGGTTCCAGAAACGAACCTAATGAAGCTTCCTCTTCCGAATCGGGAGAAGACGCTCCTGAATGAGTCGAACAGATGATCTGTGGTCCTCGCTTAGCGTGTACCTTTTTATACGTCGGGCTTCCCTTCAGTGTGCTCGAGCGTGAGTGTATCGGAACGATAATCCTGGAATTCGGCGACATCTGACGCTACAGTATGTGGAGTCTCCTTCTCTCCTGCTCCATAGGACAATGGGCTGCGTCCCCTTTCTACGAGCCGAAAAGCTCCAGAAAACGCTGACCTTGAAGTCTCGCATACGCGCGAGTCTAGATGGGCATGTCATCGACGTCGCGTCGCCGATGCTGCCGCCGCTGGCATGGCGCGTTCTTTATGAAGACGGCTTGTAAAGTTTTCGAAGGTGACATGTTCCGGATGAGAGCCCCCCGCTCTCGCTGGCATTTCAGGCTCTATCGTTTCTTCTCACTCTGTGTTTATTATTCTCAAAACCTTGACTTTGTCGCGAAGAGCGACCGTAGACTTTTCATCTCGAGACAAATTATCCGGCCATCGCGAGGTTTTAATCGAAACCCGCGATACAAGGGTCGTCGACGTCTGACAGCGTGAACGAATTGTCAAAGAGATTGTCATCGCGTCGAAAGCGTCTTCCGCCCAATCAGTGCTGACATGTTCAATTGAATCTCAGAACGTGGATGCGTTCTTTTTTTGTTCAATTTATTCTACTTCATCGCTATTGAAAAGCAGGCGTCGTTTTCTCAGATTCTCAAGTCGTTCGAAAGGATCGCCTCCGAGTGTCTCGAGTTATCTTCCCCGCCAGCTCGAAGCTGAATAGCCGCAAGCTTGGCAGCTCGGAATGTCGCTCATGTCCCATTAAGTTTCACTCTCGTTCGACGCTCGTGGATCGTCCCTCGCAGTGGCGGCGGCGGCGGCGCGGTAGAATTCCGCGTTCGATGAGGGTAATTTTCTCGGATGAAAGTGAATGTTGAATAATTATGAATCTCTCCGGAATCGTGTCGATCCGTCTCCATTGACGCGTTCGCAGTCCACGGCGTTAGGCTAAGACTCAAGTCTTACCCGCTGAATCGATCGTCAACTTCTGTCCAGGGACCGATGCGAGGCGACCGCGCGCATCAGGAGTACCATGGCACAGCCTTCAGTCCTTCGACGCTCGTGGAGCGCAGCGCTCCTGGGCTGTAGCATGTAGTAGGATGGAATTTTCACGGTCGGATCGGGTTGCCCTCCGGTTGGCATCGAATAGTCCCTGAGGTCGGACTATCCTTGTGGTTGCCGATTTTTCGTGCGGTCCACGTTCTCCTCGCCCCTAGCACTTGCCCCTGACGCTGTGCCGACGCTGCGCCGCTGGTCGGCTAAGACGAAGTGCTCACAGCCCCCGCCGCTGTATGAACGGCGGCGCTGAGCGGTGCCAATCTTCCAGTTGTCTGGCACAGAGATTCCGGTTGAGTTGCGTGTGTGTGCGAGTGCGTCTCTGTGCTCCAGTGTGCGCGGAGGAGGATGCCGTGTCCCTCTCCTGAAGAAGATCATTCGTGGGGCGAGTCGGTGACCATTGATTTCCGTGATTCGCTCAGGAGACGATCGACTTCTTACAAGGATACCGACGCATAGTGAACAGAAGCTCATCGCACCGTCGTCGGCGGCGGTGGATTTCGAAGCGCCGGGATGCCGCGACATGTGTTAGCGATCTCCCCGGTGAAGACCGTCAGCGGCGAATTAGAGGATCAATGGAATCGGTAATGTTTCCAACTTGTTCCTTAACGTGCGCGCGATTTTCCGTTGCATGAATAATGATCACACGTCGATTCTCAACGGTGACGAAATAGATCTACGAAGTGATCGGCGATTTTCCCGGCGAGAGCAAAGCGTTTTTGGGTTTCGAACACTTTCGCTCAACGGTCGGCGCGACTGATGGGACGGGAAAAGCTCCTGCGCGGTCGGGTCGCAGGCGCTCATGAAAATCACGCCGAAAATTAGAATGGACGACGTCTTGAGCGTTCTTTCGATGACCGCGGCGTTCAGCCTGTGCTCCTCACACCGTACGTTTCAAATTGCGCAGTGCGAATGTACTGCTATATTCTAGTGAATGTCAGTCGCAAATAAGCGAACGAGCGGCAGGCGACCGTGGAGTTGCGTAACCAAATTGTGGCAGAAAGGAGAGGAGCGTCATGGTTTACCAAGCTTCGCAAAGCTACATTTGAACGACGCAGCCACGGCTGGAGCCCCGACCCGCTATTCAAGTTCTTTATTTACTCCCTGTTTTTTTCTCGGCTTCCTTTTTCTTTCACGACAATCAATCAAGAGCTAGACCGCAACCCCAAATCCCGAAATAACAGCCGAATCCTAAGGAGAACGAGGTGACGGGAGGAGAAGTATCGTAAAGGGTTCGATCCCTTTGATTCTACTCCCAACAAATACTGACGAATAGAAGATTTTGAGCTCCTCGCTTTCGACGTTCGATGTCAATGTCGAACCCGAAATAGCCCTGCCGCTCGAAGCACAGATATGAGTCGATCGGCGGCAGTGTCGGCGTATGGCGTCTATCTATTGCTGTAAGAATACTTCCGCTTCCCATGAATAACTCGAACTGGCCGCGTGTCAGGGGCTTGGCAGTACGTCCTCCGCTCATTATACCCGAACTCGAAAATCCACGAAGAGGGCCTGATGCCACAAGTTATGGCGCACCAAGTTCCTCAACGATAAGAATTCGGGGCAAGGAAGGAAGAGAAAAAAAAACATTTGTCCAGGTGTTGGCTCCATGCATGACTCCATTTGAACGAAGATGGCTTAGTTTACTGTCCTTTTTTTCTGGCGTTATTACTTTTGAAGCGCACGTACATTCGTGCGACGCTGTAACCGCGCGGCGGTTCTCGTCTGTCCGGAGATGTTTACATTGGGCACTGCGTATTTGGGTTGACTACCCGGCCTGGCTGCTCTCAAGAAAGAAGCAGTGAAAAGAGTCGGCCGAGGCTGAAATGAAGGTTTGAATGCGCGCCCAACTTCGCCTCCTAGTCCCGAAAGGCTGACCGAATGAAGCGAGTTTTCGACAGAATAATTTGGGATTGCGTGTACTTGAGCAAACAAGCCGCAGCCTTAGATAATGGGTGAGTTGGCTTTACTATCACTGTATCGGGTTTCACTTTCTCGAAACACGACCATCCAAGAACTCTTTGCCTCTGTTGGCTTCAATGAGATAACCACGGATCCCAGACCGAAAAGCGTTCAACCAGGAAGAGCTCGATTCTTTTTCTTCGAACAACTCGAGTTCCTTTGAACTCTTCGATCTCCTTCGGGAGTGAGCTGCTCGCTCGATATCTCCATTCCGCTCTGCATAATCAGCGTAACATTGCTCTAACAGCAGGCGAATGATGAGAATCTCTCTCGGAGGCGATCGAGCCCGGGCAATGATCGAATTCGCTGAGTTGCGGGTTGCGGTCGAAGTTCCGGATCTTCTGAAGAAAACGAGAGTGTCACTCAGAATTGAGCGGAACCGCGATTCGGTGAATGCATATCTCTGTGTTACATTTTCTCTTCGTGGGAGTCTGACCGACTGCCTGTGTGCCAGTCTGACAGGCAAACTGAATGGCTGGCGGACCAGCGACACCTGAAGCCACAACAAGCACCCGGTGTCCGAAAGCTCCTTGTGCAATGTTTCGCGAAGGTCGCTTTACACTGCTCGAAACTATAGCTAGCTGGCTGGCTAGCTCACACGATCATTGGCTGCTCGGATCGCTTGCTCAGTTGTTTGATGCTGACTAAAGAATTCTGGAAGTCGGGCTCCGTAGGCAGGGGCTGGGAGCGGGAACCTTATCTGGAATCCATTGAGTAGTTCCAACGATATGGGAAGGATTCAGGGTCGGGAGAAGCTCGGGAGCAAAGCTAGGCGCTGTCCTCGAATACCTGCGGGAAGATATCGTCGGAAAATGCAGAGAAAACGGAGGCAAACCAATCTTATCGTCATGTGCCAACCAATCTTGTGATCCTTGACCGTTGGATTTGTAGACAGCAGTCGACGGCTCAACTGCCAGCCGGTGGAGTGCGTCGTGCAGGCGTCGAATTTCATTGGTTTGTTTAGAAGAAAATATTGACTCGGTCGTCTGATATTACTGAATATTAGAAAACCGTGGAGTGGAACAAATGCCCTTCGACTTTCCCTTGGAGAACTTCCGAATCGGTTATGCAGATCCGACGACAGTATCCAAACCTAGATTTCAAAATACTAACAAGTAAACATTCTTCTTTGAAAATGACAATCGCCCGGTTTGACATGCTTTTCTGAAAGTTTCCGAGCCCCGGAGCAACCCCGAGTCGTTTTTCCCTGCTGTCCTGCATTTCATACCCCTTTCCTGCGGGCTCCGAAACGCGGAAAAAACACCATTTACATTGAAATCCGGGATATTTTTCTCGGATTTTGATGGGATTGTTTTTTCCCCAGGTTCCGAAGCCCGGAAAGACTCATTCCCATTGATATCCGAGCAAAATATCCCGGATTTCGATGTAAATGGTGTTTTTTCCGGGTTTCGGAGCCTGCAGGGAAGGGGTATGAAATGCAGGACAGCAGGGAAAAACGACTCGGGGTTGCTCCGGGGCTCGGAAACTTTCAGAAAAGCATGTCAAACCTGGTGATTGTCATTTTCAAAAAAGAATGTTTACTTGTAAGATAGCGATCTGAGATCGTAGTCATCGAATCGACACCTCTCCGGCACCGGGTGATCGTCCGTCTTTGGGAGCTTCGAGCCCTCCCGATTTCCGGAGCGACATCTGTCCGCCACGAGAAAAATCATCGAGTCGATAGACGAGAGGCGTCTGACGTCAATGCACTTTTAGCGTTCCTTCTGTATCGAGCGTCGGATCTGGCTGAGGATTGACTCCAGAGACTCCTGGGACTGTGCACACGGCGTGGCTCATGGTCCTCATCGGATGATTGCGACCAAAAAAATTCGGAGGCGGCGCGAATCCCTTCTAGAATCTCAAGCTAATCATTGGAACGAAGTCCAGCGCCCCCTCACGCTCATCCATGAGCATGCTATTCGAGAGCCACATGGAACCTTGATGTTTAGAAAGTCGATGACTTGAGCTCCGCGGAACTCCGAGAATTCAGCGACTTTCCGTGACAGCACTCAGGTGAGCGAGGTGACGTCTCCCGGTGTTTTCGGAGACGCTTCGCTGGTCAGGGGAAAACAGGGCTCATCTACGATTTGTGACGTCTTCTATCCGGTAGCCTGATCTGTTCGTTTCCATCAGCGTAGGGAATTCATGAAGGCATTTGTTCTCTAGTGCAAACTATTTGTAGTCGCAGTGCCATGCCTGTGATTGGCTGCACGATAGGCTCAAGCTCATTGCAACTCAAAGTCGTCCGGAGATCAGCATGTATTCGTTTCGGAAATGTAGGCTGCATGCTCCCGAAATTTCCACCTCTCAGCCGAAAAATGCGATTCGTTTCCGCACGGCCGGAAAGTACCGGGAATCCCTCGTATCAGCTGTATCAGTACTGTATCAGCTGTTCTGAACTTGAGACAAGGATAATGAATGTCTTTCGACGAATATCTGAGAGAACTTACCCGAAGTCCGATGAGTCCGTACGGGGAACTCCAAGGAGATAGAGAATACGAAGGCTCGAAATATTGTAGTCGCATAAAGAGTCGGGAAAATCACGATGCCGCCGCGTCAATCGGAGTCATGTCTGGTTATTCCCTCCGACTTCTCGAGTGACAAGATTTCCCCGGGTATCGATGTTATCGAGGCTCTGTCCAATGGTTATATTTTCGAATTGACTCGCACAGTCTTTACCGCCCTCCTGTTTCCGGTGATTCTCTAAAACAAATTAATCTGCTAGGTGAACCCGGTCTGAATGAATCTGCTAGGTTTCGGATGCTTCGCATGCTTAGAAGCAGTACGGGTTCGATCCTCTTAGCTCGTTTGCGTCAAGATTTCTCCCTGGGTCAGTCAATCTCCAGGGCTTCCTCCTTTTTCCCAGAAAAAATCCCCGTGTGGAACGTCAGCGAACCACATTCTCATGCCAACTTCCCGCGCATCTTCCTCCGGAAACCCTGTCGGGTGCTCGAAATGATTCTCATAAACCCTCTTATTGTTCTAAGGCTGTTGACGATTCGGACTGTCGCCGAGCCTTCCCAATCAGTGTCAACGAATTCTAATCATATGATGTATCTAATAATGTTAGAAACCGAGTAATCCCGGTGGCCGAGCTCGCCCGGCTCATGCAGCAGTGAGGGCACGAAGGATCAGCATATTGAAATATCACGGGGCCTGAGTTCCGGGAAGACTGTAGTTGGGCGCTTCAACGATAGTTAATGCATCGCAATTGGTGGAAGCCTGACCTTCGTCGGGATAGTGAAGGAGCGCATCTCGAGACTTTTCAAATGACGCTGATTCTTCGAGAACTCCGCAAATAGTTCGTTTTCAATCCGTGTCCGACGATTCATTCCGTCGCCCAACTCCTACGTTTGAGCGAAGGAATCTTGTCGCGAGAGGAAATAAACAGCCGCCGAGTAGGACAACTGGAACGATCCTCAAGGCGCTCTCCGGATGGAGGATACAAGACTCGGGATAGCTTTCCTCCAGCCTGTGACGCCGGCGTGAGCCGAAAAAAAGAACGAGAATACCTTTTACCTATACTTCTTAACATACTTTTCTTACATCGTTCCAGATATGATGCCATGACGGCGAAGAGCCGAAATGTCAAAACGAAAGAAAAAATCGAAAGTACCACATCATCCTCGCGATGCTGCTGTTTCAGCTATAGAATTTGTTGTGAGTATATTTCATTCCTTTCACGAGCCGGACACTATTATTTATGTGGGTATTTCATTCTTCGGCTCTGAGCATCGTCCTCTGACGGAAGTCCGTGAGACATGGTTCGCAAAGTTGCGACAGAATTTCTTTATATCGGATCGGGAAATCTCATGCGAAGTCAACAATTCCTTGCCTGTCCAGGAGACACGAAGCCAGAATCTCCAGAATGAGGAAAAAAATCCCGGTGTCCATCGGAAACTAGAGCCTTTTCCCTGAAGGTTGTTTTGGTCTTGATGCTTTCCGATCCATTGCACAAGTCCCACCTCCGAATCGACATAGATTTCAAATGACGTGAAGAAAATGAGTCACTTGTTGTGGAAAAATTACCACATTCGCACACGCAGCTCCACCAATCCACTTCCAGGAATATCTCGTCCGATTAAGCACATAGACTCTAGAATGCGCCGTCTCCCACATTGGGAGATCCATCGTGATGTGGTGACAGAGAGTCGTAACTCCGAGCTCCCGGAAATGATAACTCCACTTTCCATTGCAGCCATCCTCCTGTTAATTCTTGCGTGCGTCATGACGGGCGTCGCGACAGTATTGTTTACGCAGTTCGACAAATTTTTCGACAACGCCCTCAGAGATCAGATGCATCTAGGCCCGAACGGACTTGTGTTTCCCGCCTGGAGGTACTCGCATTGGAAAATTTGGATTCAGAACTTTCTGCTCCTTGCCATGCGGACATTTCTAACGCTCTCTTCTCCGTATCCTAGAGTATCCGAGCTGAGGACGAACATGCGATTGTATCTGTTCAATATAACGAATCCAGATGAGGTGATGCTCGGAGACAAACCGATCCTCCGCGAGATCGGCCCGTACACGTGGAAAATCCACATGGATAAGTTCGACATCAACTTCTACCCGAATTACACACTCAGTTATCGCGAGAACAAGTGGTTCGAATTCCTTCCTGATCAAAGTGTAGGAACTTACGACGATATAGTGACCACGGTGAACGTCCCTTATGCGGTAAGTTCTGCCCCCGGATCCAAACCAGGAAATAAGAAACCGGGCCAGATTTGCTGTGCGAGTCGTCCCCTCCATGTGATCGAAACGATCGTTTTCCGCAGGCGGTAGCTCAGCGATTGAAAGGCCAGAACAGTTTCGCAAAATCGACAGCAACGTTCACTCTAAATGGGCTGGGTCAGAACCTCATGCATTATCGTCGTGTGGGAGAACTGACTTTCGAAGGTGAGTCGGAGGTTTGATGGTGGAAATTCTTTCATTCAAGAATATTGGTTCAACCGACCGCATCATGTCCTGAGCGGAGCGTGGTTGATTCGAGCAAATGTTTTCTATCCTTAGCAGAGCTGAGAGCTATCCAAATGAATTCCTTCTTGTTTCGTCATTTCTAGGATACCCGGATTTCCTGATACTAGTCGCAAGCGCTGTCGAGAAAGGGAAAGAAGAGGAATCCGGACTCGGATCTTTCCTTGGGGCCGGTTTCCGATTCGTCACGAATCTTCTTGTCGATCAGAACCTCCAAGGAAACTTTGGCTACTTCATCGATCGGAACAATACAGATGACGGCGTTGTGACCATTTTCACCGGGGAAGATGAACGCAGCAAGATAAACAAAGTCGATGTTGTTAATGGTAGAAAAGAGCTTACTACATGGCCCGTCGCACGATGCAATAAGATCACTGGCACCATGGGTCACTTACGGCCGCCAGCTAGTGGTGAAAAGCCGGTGGATGTTTTCGTGCCGGATCTCTGCCGCTCTTTACCGCTACGGTATGAAAGAGAAAGCATGTACGAAGGCCTCTCTACCCTGCGTTTCGTTGCGGGCAAAGAAACCTTCGACAACTCGAAGACCGACGCGTGTTTCGCAGGACCGCGTAATTTCTCTAGTGGTGAGTTCGTCGCTCTCGTCGGACTACGGCTTCAAAGAATCGAGCCGCGGGCCTCTCCTTCAAGTGAATCCAGATGAATGATCATTCTCCTCTTCTCAGGTGTCATGGACATTGGGCCTTGCAAGAAAGATGCTCCCCTTGTCGTTTCCTTCCCCCATTACTTGTACGCCGACGACAAACACTTGGATTCCGTAGTTGGGATGAATCCAAAGAAAGAAAAACACCAGTTTTACTTAGAGAGCGACCCCTTGACTGGCGTCACGGTCTCTGTGAGAGCGCGATTCCAAGTCGGGGTGATCTTGGAACGTGTCTTCGGACTCGGGTAAGTCAGGTCGTCTCGGAGTGCTACCTGTATACCTATGTCCCATTGGAAGGCTATCTAATCGACAGCCCGAAACAAAATGCTAAACTTGCGCCTCTCTCGCTCCAGAAACCTCGGCAGGATCTTCGAAGGCAATATTCCATTGTTCTGGCAGGAGTTGCAATTGGAAGCGTTGCCCCCTACCGTCTTCCAGCTGAAGTTGTTGCGTGATCTACCTTCGTATGCGAAACAAGCAGCCGTAGCTATGGTGGTGATGGCAATCGTCACTGGAATGATTTCCGTGTTCTTAGCGCACCGGTGAGTATCTCCTGCGCCTGATCAATCACCTATACTCGAACAATCTCTGCCCCGAAGGCACATCCACATGTTGAAAGAAATAGTCGCATTTTTCGAATTCCACCCTTATATCATTTCTCTGAATGCATTGGGACGCTGAGGACCGATCGAGGTGTCTCGCCAGCTGGGCGATTTCTCATTCCTCTCTTTTCAGGGATTGGCGGAACGGGCGTCAGATGAAGGTCGTTCCCGAGAGATCGCTACCCGTGGTCGAACAGGCATACACGAATCACGTCTACGAGAATCAAGACGAAGCTGTCCGATACAAAGTTTCTCCAGTTCGACCACAGAATGGCACTAACTTGCCCAAGCAAGTTCCTTCGTAGGCTGCGCGCACATTGCAGCCCTCATGGGGACAGCTATAGTATTATGATGTTGTGGTGGTTTGGTTTTGCCATATGAGTTGTGACTTTTAAATGAACAAACATTCGCTACATTGTTATGAAGATGTCCCTCCAGCATCCACCGGAGTATTCTGCTCAACTGGCACGTGCCTAGTCCTAGATAAAGACAATTCCTCACACGGCGTATAGAACGATGGAAACCCCCCGAGCCTCATTCCGCGGGCAGCTCATCACTAGAACGCCTCAACCATGTTTTCGTTATCCTGGAGGTTCTCAAAATCGGTTCGGGAGGAAGGAATCACGCAGACAAACGTGGAGAACGTATGAGAAATCAAAAACAGAGGAGCGCGGACACGCTCACCTGGCATTCTGAAGGGAGAAACGGAGGACCATTCCATGTAGAAAAGGCAGTATTTATGCAATCGCAGATTGTCCTACCTTATGGTGTAAACTGCTCTGTAAGAAAGACCATGAATATTACTTGCAAGAAATAAGTCCCGCCTCGGCTCGTAGCAGAAAAAGAGGAGACGTTCAGAGCGGTGCGATTGGAATTTCGTTTACTCATGATTTTGCGGATATGAGTGCAGAGTTCGAATAAACTGTAAACCCTGCAGGGTGCTGAAGAATGTCTCTTCTTTATTTTCGGATAGATCGAATGTTCCCGCTGAGCTCCGCTGAGCTCTGGACTCATCTGGGCTTCGGAGAATTGGCTTGGATCTTCGCTGCCTCGCCGATCTTCTTGCAGAGAACGCAGGTCTGCCCTCGATCCCGGGTCGTCACCCGAAAAGTCCTTATCGTACCGGCTCTCATGGTAATCGAGGATTTGCGCCTTCACCGTCTAGAGTCGGGATTCTCAATCAGTCGGAAGTCTACTAGGTGCGCTGAAGAGCGCCTATTCGGGAACCAATCAAACAACACCCCAGCCGTCCGCCTATCCTCGCTGTATCTCGAGATAATTCAACTGGCTCAGACTAACGGCCGAGCTAATGAGGTGCGCAATTTCCTTCCACTTGCGCGGCCGTGATTCAACGCCGTGACTCCATGCCTCGACAACACAGACCAGAAAACACTGACCTGTGTGCGGAGTTGCGTCTCTCCAGCCGGAGGCTCCAAGCCTGTGACGTTTCCCGTGAACGTCCTTCGCACGAGGATTTGACGTCAAAAAAATTTCTTCAACGGGGGAGTTCGCATTGAAACCCGTAAGCATGGGCATGCCGGCTGCCGATTCAGGGATTCAGTACGGGGCTTCCAAGATCATTCAACTTTTGGTGGGCGAAAATGAGAGCCCCTATCGTAGCTGATTAAAGAGCGGTCACGCCGGTCACGCCGCTTGAGGACATGCTCGTCCCTAACCTCGCGCTCTTTTTGTATCGAGAGAGTTTTTTCTCTTCATCAAAGTCACAGACGTATCGGAACGATCCGGAAGCCCCCTTAACGCAGCCCGTCTTTCGGGCGCTCCTCCATCTTCAGCCGCCGGAGCGTCATCGGAAATTACCAAAAATGGATCTCGGACTGGCAAGGAGACTCTGATGGAGCCTCTGTAGGGAATCGATTGCCACGGATTCTTCCAATAACTGCCCCGCTGTCAATGACCGTCGAAAGAAAGACAGAGCGAGATCTATCTCCATGAGCGTAGAATCTTCCGTCTCAGGCAGCACTCCCCTACGACTAGGTGTTCTCGATGTCTAGGTGCGCGATGACCTAGCGGGACCGATCCCCTTTTTTAAGGTTTCAGAGAAACCGTTAAACACACAGCGCAGCCTTCGGTTTATGACGCTATTCTCACCGCCAGAGCCGCCAGTCAGCGCTTCCAAGGTGAGGGAAGAGGAGATGGTCCGGAAAGACGGCTGTGTACCGTGGAACAGCAACCCGACGTCACACGCCCTCGATAGGAATGGCAATCAACCACATCTCGTCTGGTGAGATCATCAAGCCAACACTCTTCCTAGAGAAGAAACTTAGACCTCAGCTGAAACAATTCCTGGACAGACTTTCCGGTTTCGTCAAGTCCGTGGACGTTTCGAAGCTGCGCAAGCCCTTGCGCTGCTTAGATTTCGGTTGTGGGCCATCAGTGTGGAGTGCGTTGTGCTTAGCGAGAATAGCGGATGAAATCGTTTTCGCGGAGTACGTCACATCCAACCGTAAAGAAGTTTACAAATGGTTGAAACACGAAAAAGGATGCCGGGATTGGAGTGTCGCCTCGAGTCTCGTCGGCGACTTGGAGAAAATCCCCACGCGTCAAGTTGAGGAGAGACTCCGGAAGAAGTCTTGCTCGGTCGTTCCATGCGACATTCACGCCCAGAGCATAATACAGAGACCCAGAAAGGGATCACAGAGCCTATGCTTCTACTCCGGACCCGACGACCTCTCGAAGAACAATGACGACCTACAGACGCCGTCTAATGCGAATTCATCGCGACATACTCCGAGTCATCATTCGGCCGAATTTCCCCCCGGAGGATATGAAGAAGACCTTTTCGATATCGTTCTGAGTAGTTGCTGCTTGGAATGCGCTTGTTTCGACGAGTTGTGCTACAAAAAATCTGTGAGGAGATTGGCGGAGCGGACCGCTTGGGGAGGCTATCTGGTGCTCGTGGGAGTGATGGAGTGCCCGCGTTGTGGACCGGGTCGAAGTTTTCCAAGGCTCTCCCTCACCCCGGACATTATCAAACAAGCCGTTGTATCGGCGAATTGTGTGGTTGAATCTTTCGAAACCTTTTTCGTCAGTGGTTTGAGCGACACCTGCTTCTACTTCATGGTCGCTCAGAGGAGAAGCGACCCACACGCAAATAAACAAGAAACGTCTTTATGATGCGCCTCTGCGCTTCCCAATTATTCTGATCAGAAAGTCTCACGGTCCTCCGGAAACGACCGTTCCGAATCGGGAGACGTTATCGAGACAAGCTGCGCCTGTGAGACGACTACTGCTGGACCCTCTCGACGCATGTTGCGTGAATTTCCCTAGTGGCATTCACACAGCTCGCCGCGGAGGTCTTGATTCCAAACCCGATTCATCGCGGCTCTCCTAGAGGGAGATATTCCGAGATTTAGGGAAAGTCCGAAGCTTTCCCGAAGTAAAGAATGTCGATTCCCGAAAGTCTCTCTCTTCTCTTTCTTTAGGTATCTAGTTTCTAGCCTATAACGGAGTGTGAGGTTCGATAATTGCTGTATTAATAGCTGAGAGAACGAGCATCTCAGCCAAAGAATCTTGAGAAGCCACGCGAGACCGCGGAGCGTCCCGCTCCGTACTCGACGTTGTCGCGGCTCGGAGCTATGAAGGCTGTCATCCGAGTGTAAACGTAGTCGAGTTCAAGACTCTTCAAGGTGTTCCAGGACATCGCTTTCAAGCCTGTTGCGGCCTGTTCCCTGAAGCGGTATACTGTCGAACTGGATCATCCGAAAACGAGATCGACGAATCTTCTCCTACAGGAAGAACGAATCCGCGTGAACAATCCAGGAACAGTGTTTGATGCTTCCCTCTTGCATACGCAGGTCGACGAGTCTTGTCTTGAGCGCGTCTGACTTTCCTTCTCCCTGAAGATTCTCCTATAGGGAGAGCCTCCACCCCGTAGATGAGAGCCTCTACCCCGCTCTCCTGACGGGGGTTGGGAAGCCTTCAAGCTCCCGATGGAGCTCCTGGAATGGAATGACGATCGTTCTGGCTACTCCGAAGCTCGATCAATCCACGGGAAATTAGGATCACGCAAGATCATTGCGACATCTCCGGCACGCTTACGTCGACTTGATGATTGTCGACAGGAGTCTTCTACAAGTTTATTCATTGACTTCGATACTGACCACGCGGATCATTGTCCTTCCAAAGCAGAGAATGACTCGTGGATGCCAGGCGCACTGTAGTGTGGACCATTGTCAGCTTTGAGATTCTCGAGCACGTCGGTACCGTATCGGCGGAGGACGGACGCTCGGCAAATTGTCCGCCCTCGGCCTGACGCGCCTCTTGGACTGGTAATCAAGCTGTCGACGTCGCGAGATGACCCGCCGGCTGGCTCGCCGGGGACGGCTTCCGCGTTTCTTGGTCATAGCTAGATGCTCGACCTATAGGTTTTCAGCAATATTGTGGCGGCTTGTCTCAACCCTGGAATGTAGAGCGCGTTCAACATATCCTTACGTGCTCTTTTCACTGGTCATCTTGCGAGAACGGGCTACGAGTTCACTCGATTGGTTCTCGGATTCGAGAATCTCCAGATTTAAAATCAATACGGCTTGAGCAGCTTACTCTCCGTCGAGCTCGCCTCGAACTGTTCCTAGACGTTCCGTTTCGTCTTAGGCAGGGATCCTGGATCGACGGTGCGATGACAGAAAACAAGAGAATTTCGAGCAAGATGCTGAAAATCGAAACGGAACGAAAAAGGAAACGATTGTTACCGTGTTCTGCAACTCAGTCCTGCTAGCGCTCGAAGAGATAGAAATGAACCATTGCGGACCTGAATATCTTCATCCCCGATCACAGACGGGTAGATTCGATCGAAGCGACTGTTCGTCACGGAGAAAGACCTTATATATAACGAAAGTCCACCGCAACGAAGTTGATCCCTACGTGAAGCATGCAGATTTGAAGCGTGAAATTATACCCCGCCGTCTGCCCCGCTTGACAATTGCTGCAGATCGCTTTGTGCTCGGTCAAGGTATCGACGTTGTGGCGAGATCTCGAGTTCGGATGAATGAGTTCTCTATCGTATACTACGATCCCGTCAATGGACTTTTGAAATCGCAATCTTGCCCGGAGCAGCGCACGCCGTGGCTCTGAATGTGCGGACCCTGGAAAGAAATCAAGAAGGACTTCCACGAATCGAAGGGACAGCCTGATAAGACAACGGGTGAAGGAGAGAGTAGAGGAGGAAATGGATCGCAGTGATGACACGCTTCCATCCGCGAAAGCAGCGATCCCATTTGAGGTCGACGGGCGCTTCTTCTCGAGATGATTTTCCGTCATCAAGCTGAATGCGCAGGTGGACAAGTTCGACCTCCCGAGTTCGGCCAGGGAGGCATTCACTTCGTGGTTGCATGGTCGATGTCCACAGAAGGGGGATTCATCGGTAGCCGAGTCCGAAGCTCCTCCGCGTGAAGTCAATAGAAAACTCTCACTGAGCCCTCGGCCGGGACGACAGCTCTCGCTCGAGCGGCGCCGCCGCGGCGACGTTGCGGCAAGAATTGCTGAGTGGGCGCGGTGAAGCACAACGACCCTGCATGTCATCTCGATGCCTGCTCCGGGGCGGCGGAGGAACGCATAGACATCGACGGATCACTTTCGCGACCGTCTCCGGTGAAGGACGCGCCCGTCAAGCAGCCGGTCGGCCTATGCACAGACTCGAATTACCGCATCAATCAAACAATAGACGTCTCGGGGTCGGGATGATCTCAAAGTATCGGGGATTCTCAATTCTGCGACGACAACTCCGCATTCATTCGCCGCGTGAACGGCGCGGCATCTCATGACACAGAATCCGCGAGTGAGCTCGTTGCGTTATTGGCCGAAAAGGGTCGATCTTCCTTCAGAACCCTCCGATGTCAGACACTCGTATCTCGAGGAAGCTCTAACCGACTTTTCGGAGATGTCTCCGTGCGGTTGCTGACGATATCCCAGCTCCGAACCTACTCTCTCGAAGTTGTCTCATCGGAGTCGGCATGTCGCCTATCCACGCTTCCGAAATCCTCAGACCATCGAATCGTTGATAACCTATGACTTATTCGGCTTGTCCCTCCGGTCGGTTCCAGCTCGCTCAAACTCAGTGGACTGGTCGATGGACGAACATCGGATATGGATCTGGATCATGTCCACTGTCTTTACGCAAGGAGCGCTTCCCCAAAACTCCGAGACAAGCGCCTTCTGAGAGCCCAGAACCCGGAGAGCCGCTCGGATGCACCCGCCGCCTGGTGGGATTTCGAGTCCGCTTCCGCAGAAGCCTTACTCCTCGACTGGGGTCCGTGCTCCTGAAGTCGAGTCTCGTGAGATCGTTATTCTACTCTCAAGCCCTCCGACTTGTAGTAATGATCCTCCCTCGAGATCATTCCCGTACGCTGCCATCCTCGACGCTGATCAACAAAGTCTTTCGGGCTGGACCACCCAGCCAAGGTTTCCAATGTCCCGGGTAATGTTTTCCGCATTGCTTCCGAGGATTGATCCGGAGAGCAAATGTACCGCGGAGGATCAAGGCCGAATACCTGGGCTTCGAACAGTAATAGTTTGCCAGGAGTAGGGATCGAGCCTACGCCCAGCCCGCACCGTCGCGGCTGTGCACGTTCGCTCGAGAATCAACAGAAGCCCAGAACACCCGACCACCCTCGGTTCAGATGGAGGAGAACCCTCTTTGTTGATTCCGCGGGGTCTCTCCATGACTGTCAGCGACATCTTTGATCTGACGCAATGACTACGACTTCTTGAAATCAAGGTCACCCTGGCCGCGCGAGCGAACCTCAGCCGGCCGCAGACCCGCACCGGGTCTTACTGTTTTTACTTGATTGAGCGTTCGAGCTCGCGATTCCATATGCGAAATTCTCTGATGATGGCTCCTTCCATACGAACCGCTATCTCCGGACGCGGCAGATCCAGGAACCGCTCCACTCTATGCCCTGTAAATGTGCATGCCCGGAAATCTGACCATAGTCGATCAACTCTTTCTCGTCTATTGCGGCCACGGATGTCGCTCATCTGTCTCGAAGGGAGCCTCTCCAGGATCCTCTTCCAAGGACGCTCCAAAGCTCCGATTCATTCCCGGAAAATTCTGTCGTTCTCCGGGAATGAATCGAGTCCGTTGGCCGCCGCGGGCGGCCCACTACACACCAGCAGTGGTGGCGCTGACAGGAAGCTTCTGAAGCTATAGCTTGCCAGTCCTTGCCTGCTGAGCTTCCGGAAATCCGAGTCCTTGAATAAATTCGGCATCTCAATAAGCGTAACGCAGATATCATCGATGCCTTACCCCCCGAAGTCATCAGTAGACGATGGAGCTCCTCTTTCGACCTCCCACCTCATGTCGTTCATGACGATCCGATTTGCCGCATGAACCGCTTTCACGGAAACGCACACACGGACCAGCGATTCCTCGTTTCCCTCCGGGAATACCTCAGCTGATCATTCTCACGAGTCATTCGGAGAGAACCGAGACATCCACGACACTCTTGACGGCCACAGGCTACCCTGGGCAATCAGAGAATCTCAGGAGTAAGAGTCGATAAGAAACTCCTTCATGAAGCCACGGTTGTTCGACGATATGCACAAGGCGCGGGTTGAGAGAAAGAGCTTGGAAAATAATTTCTCCCAAGATTCTTACTGGGTCAGTCTGAAAGACGAAGCTATGTACGCCCCTGAGAACTTCACTGAGCATGAATATTCAGAGAGAATGATGGTCGCGGGTCGAAAAGCATCATTGGTGGAAGTTCAAGCTTCACGAGGAATTGGCTCGCGCTGCTGTGACTACCGGACATTGCGCCTCTGCTAGGTCTCAGGTCGATTTGATAGAGGTCCCGGTAATACGCGGAACCTATATCCCAATTATTTTATTCCCCGCGAAAACTACAACGGCATTAACACTCCCGACCAACCACATAAAAGGGCTTGACCTCAAGATCGCACACTCGTGATCCCGACATCAACATCATCGAACTTCGAACGGATGTCGAAGTTCTAAAGCATCCTGAATGGCTGGACTGAATTTCAAGTAGAAGACAGAGGCTGCGAGGAGCAGGGCAGAGACAAAGGGACTAAATGAGGAAGCGGGAGAGTCGCCGGGGATCGGGACCGCGGGGAAATTGGGCGAAGCCTAATGATGACCAAGCAGAGGATCTATCGGGGGAGAAATAGAAGCTCCCGATGCTGACTTGTAATGAGTTCGCTCCGACCGCTTGCAAAACAGAGTCAACATCAGTTGTTTCTCTTCATCGTCGACGATATCTCCGCAGTTCCTGTTTTTCAGCGGCCAATTCAGCGAGCTCTCCATAGAGCTTGCCTTACAGAATGATCTGCGGTTTTCCCACTTCGTCGATCAGGCCAGGACGGCACTCGTCGAGTTGACAGTTTTCAGCGACATCAGAGCCGCTCCCGTCGCTCGGACTCACATGACCGCACGGATAAAAGATGCCATATCGATGCATCCGATGCATCGACCGTTCCACATGGATAATTCTCTCCGTGGAGTTGGAGATTCGGCTCGTTTCTGCACCTAGGATTACTGATTTTGGGCCACATAGTGTGGATGAGCGAATCTTCCCCCTATCCATACCATGGATGTCGGAATCTTACTGGCCCATCTCGAAATGTGACAAATCCTCTGTGCTGCCGATCATTCTTTCAAGCTTCTCATCGTCCCCGCACAAAAACGTTCATTGTGTCTGTCCAGGTTCCGAGCCATTTCATGCTTCGTTCTCCCTTGGCTGTGTCAGCGAGTTTCGCTTATCCCATCTGCAGTCTGATCTTGCCCAGGGGGACCCGAACGACATTAACGCGTTTTTAGCTTGGTTGTACAGCTAGCTTTCAGCCGCGACAGAACAGCAGCCGCCCTTAAATTAAATTTATAAATGAACTCGGATTTTTATCTCAGTCCGTCAGCTAGCTCGCTACCGAGCAGCTCTACAAGAATCCGCGTTTCTCGTCGTTGTCGTCGTCATCATCGTTGTCGACGGTCACTCCAAATTGGGATTCAGGTTAAAGATTTTCTCCCTAAGCCATGAGGCAGCGTCGCTTAGGCCTTTTCCGAAGGGCGGTCGATGCAGATTGGTCGTTGATTGCCACAATACATTTTGCGAGTCGGGGCTCGAGATTTTTTGCCAGCAGGACCGTCGGGCATTCCATGACCTCATCGGAGACGCGCAAATTCACCCCGAGCCTAGCTCCAAGGGCCGATGACGGAAAATACGTACACGGTCGGTCCAAGGAACGCAGGCAGAAAATTGTGGATGAACCGATCCGACGCTGCGTTGCAATCCGTCTGGGGAGCCGCTGACCTGGTAATCGCAATATCGATAGACACTAATCTGCAGAAGGGGTGCAATGTTATTTACGAGCGGACAAGGTCCGTGACCGGCATTATCTGGTGGACGCGGGCGAACGGCCGGCATGGTTGACTGCGGCGGAAAGCTTCAGCGAACGGATGAACAGAGGGGGGAACGGATCCCAGGCGAGAACCACATCTTTCATCACCCCGAAGCCGGGGATCAACTCGTCTATCGTATTGGCTTCCTCGTCTCTTTGCGTTGGTAGACCCCAGCATTGCAAAAACCAGGGCACGAAATCTTCGTTCGAGATTATCGTGTGCCGCACGCGTGACTGGAAAATTTGTATGAGGTATCCTTTTTCCTGCGAAGATGGGCCGAGGAATAAGCCTATGAATGCCGAAACAACGGAAACTCTCCTCTCCTGGCCGAGTTGGTTGAGAGGTCGCGGGCTTTCTTCGAGAGCCCCCTATTTCACTCACGGATCTTCCTTAATGGACGCCTAGATGAGTCACTCCTCGCCGCTTCCGGAGAGGAGGTCGACGCGAAGCGTGTACTCCGGCGTTATTTAAACGCGAAATCGCCTACGGATAGTCACTTCGGTGATCGTTCTCGAACATGATCTTCGAGCTTATTCTTGCAACATGTTTCTCGTACCAAGCTTCAAGCTACCCCGTATTCATCTCCCTCCCTGGTGCTATGGACCTGCGGGTCTCCGGATCCTTCCCCTCCCAGACTTCCGCTTCCCGAGGCTTGTCTACCGGCCTATCCGCTACTTTGCATGCTGATATCGGCCCGCTCCAAGTGCCCGTTGCAGGACGACGGAATGGAGAATCTGATTCACGACCGAGTTCGGAGGAAGTGCCACACTCATCGCGTGTGCTCAGAGCCCGCCTCTACAATCGGAAGCGCCTTGGCCTCGTACGCAGCAAAACACTCCGCATACGAGGACCCAGAATCAGCCTTCACTCTCTTTTCTGGGATGCAGCTGAGCGAATCAAAAACGTTGGTCTGATTCTCTCAAAGTACATCAACACCCCGTTCCATGATGTTGTGCGCCGAGAACCGATCACCACGGTCGACACGTCGATCTACATCCGGGACTCACGGCGCAACCGAACTTCTCGCGACAAGCATTTGGACGAGCTCATCCAATGGGCAAAAGCGAATCGAGAAAAGCTATCCGCCGAAGGATCTGAGCCCACAACAAAAACTCCTGCGATTTCGGCAGATTCGGAGCACAGCGACACGGTCACTTCGGAGAGCGCAACCTCCACTCCGACGGAAGACACTGATTGCGAGGACGATTCCGATGGCCGCCAAGTGGAGCCCTCCGATGGAAACACCTCCCGCAGCGGATCGGAGTGCGATAACGACGAAGAAGACGAATCGACGACGGACATCCCGGAAGGGAGCGGAGAAATCCCTGCCACGACTCCGAATTTCGAGTCTGAGAACGACATAGTCACCGAGCCGGACGAAGACGAAGAAGAACCGGACTCCACGGAGCTTTTCGACGTGATTAACGAAGACGAGTATGATCCCGAGTACGACAAAGAACCTCCGAAGCCGTTGTCAAGCAACGAAATCGAAACGAAGAGGTAGTTCAATTTGTTTGTTCATTTTTTCTAAAGTTCTACTGAATAAATTATACACAGCGAGACGGAGACTCTTTTGTATTCTGGATCGATTCTCGAAGATCCGACCCCGAGTAAACAGCGTCCCATCCCTCACTTCAAATAAACAGGCGATTGACTGCGGCTAATTGCCGAACAAAGAGAGGGTGAGAATTGTTTGCTTTTCAAGATCACCGGCCGCGGGTCGAGGCGATGATTCAGAGAAGCATGTTTTCTTGTGGTGGTCTCGGGGGTCGGAAGTCTCACTGAAAGAGCCCCTCGCGGAGACTCTGAGCGTTTCGTCGCATCCGCAGTCTTTTCGGTGGCGCCTCGCAATTCTGAAAGCACGATGGCAATATTCCCCAAGTTGTTGTGTCATACAGCCGACATATCAAGTTCAGGAATCCCACACGTCGCGGAATTCAGTCGTCCATGCGAAAGCGTCCCAGCGGAAGTGAGTTCGCAGGCTCAGTCCGCTTATTCCTTCCGCATCCTGAGAAGACTGAACGTTCCCCAAGATGTCGGATGCCGCTCGGCCTCAGGTTCCGCAGCTGAACTTTTCTCGTCGTCGACCTCATTCTCTTTCACAGGAGAAGATTCTCGTCCTCGGTCAAGGTGGAATGCGTTCGCGTCCGAGTTCAACTCGTTCCTCGCCGCAGAGTTTGCTCCCGCCGGGCGCTCGACAGATTCTTGGCAATGGCTTACTTAAACGCTGCCCTTTGTGTTCGTCTCGACGACAGCTCGCTTTTCTTTTCTCCCATGCATATTCTCCGTCGGTGTCGGCGACCCGCCGAAACAGACGACATTGCTTGAGAACGTGACTGTCGACGACGTCGTCTTCGCCCGCCGCCTTCGTAGTTGTTACTCGGCGTTATTGCGGCTTCTTCGTGTGGCGGCGGCGGCAGCAGCATGGGGTGATGGCTGCGTTGTCTAGTCGTTGGGGACGAGCGAGTGTCTTTGCCGCCACGAAAACGACAGTCTCGACGACGACATCAACAACAATGTCGGCTTCTTATTGGATCCGAAGGGAGTCGGGCTTGGACGAGAACTTTTAAGTGCTCCACTCCCCGAGGAAAGCTTTGCTCGTCGTCGTCGTCGTAGTGGTCGTCCTTATCGTTGTCGCCTGTGTCGACGCGGGCGAGCACATCAGCTCTCTCTCTCACTCCTGGATTGCCAACAACGTTTTCGGAAGGCCTTCTTCGAGACTCGACGTCAAGCCAATTTTGAAGAAACTTCTCCGGCTTTCCCCGAAATGGGGTTTCCCCGTCCTCGCTCCCGCTCCTGAAGCCTCTCGGTCGCTGAAAACCGTGCGAAAACGGACATCCGGATTGAGCAGAATCGTACGATCGATAATAATGAACAAGATTCGATGCTTCCAGATAAAGTCGTCAAAATCCGCTGCATCAACTCCTCGAGTGATCTCATCTCCGACCTCGGTTCGCGTTTGCGTCCGGATCGCCGTTTGCCATCCAAGTATGTCACGAAGATTTAATCTGTCTCCAAGCGGCGATCGGAGGCTTCAAAATATACAGCTTGACGGAGGACAAGCACAGGTTCCGAGAGTGGACGCCTCCGTTCAAGGACGTTTTCACCGAGCGAGTCGATGGACTCAACAAGATGGCCCAGGAGGCTCGACTAGGAGTTCTGAGAGCCAGCGGGAGTTCACTGCAACTAAGCAACCTACGCCGGCGATAGTATCATTGCCCTGTGCACTGATGAGAATGAAAACTACTAAATTCGGCATTCCTCTCTACGAGCTTGAAGTACATCGATGAGCTAATCGGATTCCGTGAATCTGAGACCTCCTTTCGCGAGCTATTCCGAGATCATCGTAATCTTTGAACTCTCAGCTTCAAAGCTGCTGTTCACGATAAGGGAGAACTCTGAGTTCTGATCGAGGAAAATTCTATCGGAAGCGAGCGAGCTCGAGCCCGTGCGCCGCAACCGTTGCAGATGACTCCGCCTGTCTCCGATGACGGTATCTCTCTCTGCCTGGAGAGGGAGGGGCGTCGAAGTATGACATGGCTGTCGGAATGGGAAGGTTTCGATCTGCCTGACTGGGAATTATTTGTCTGCTGTCTGTCGCTCCTAATGCGTTTTCCTTGTCCGTCGTGTTCGTTGCGAATTCTCGTCGCGCTTTAAATATCTCCGATTCCGACGTAGAGCAGCCCGCATGGGCCTGCGACGAGCGTCGCACGGCCGAACATAGATTCCAATCCTTAAATATTTCTTTCTATCTGACGATGCTCTCGACATTTCCCCGCTATCGGTCGTCATGCGAGCGGCGTATGCGAGTATGAGCTTGAATATCTGCTGTCAAGTTCGCTCTGCCGGAGTCAAAACCGAAAGATTTCGAGATATGGCTCCGAAAACAGTTTTATCGCCTGCCTGGGTGGTGAGGTCGAGCGAGAGACCCACCGAGAACCTCGACGGAACCCGTCTGACTTTCCAGTATCGATATGGCCATGGATCGCCTTCTGCCGTCCGCTTGTGCGTTGTTGTCAGCGGCGGCGGCGGCTGCTTAGATTCGTGGGACAACTTAATAGAGCGCAACAGTGTGGGGCTAACGATCTGTAGGCGATTTGGGCGACCGGCCGACCCGAGGATGACAAGAAAGCCCCAACAAACGAGCGGAGCCTGGAGCACACGGAGTTGTTGTCGCCGTCGTCGCTGCGGTTCGTCGTGATGGTGGTCGCGATGACCACCAAGCTCCTGATTGAGGTGTTGGCGAGGAGGAATCTCTCCGCGTTGGCTACGACTCCCCGGAGTGAAGCTGGAAGCGACAAATGAGCTCTCCGTTGTGTTTCTGACGGACGACGCTTTTTACTGAGCGGAGTCTGCGGACAGGCGGGTGGCGACCGGCTTGGTTACAACTCCCTCAAGCCCATCTACGCTATCCACTGCCCGGTCGTGCTGAGTCGTGCAGTGTCATGTAACTTGGTCTAGATCATGGGAGCGATGACAACGGCGGACGGTAATGACGTCGGAAGCAGCGAGACGGCGGGACCTCCTGGTGGGAAGACAGATCGGCGGATGACGTTGCCGGTTTCTCCTTTTCTCCTCGAAGAGAACATCTCGCGTCGCGATTTATTTCGTCGAACCCCCGCGATCTCCGAGCTTCGTTCATAATGAACTGATTTGCTCATCGCGATATCTCGCCACAAGGACGGAAAGATCGAGCAAGCGAGAGGGGTCGCCGGGAGGTACTTACACGTATTTCATGGAGCTCGACTGGGTCGGTCGGGAAAACCGCACGGAATTCCTTCTTGCCGTTTTCTCGCGCGTTCCGACATTCTCATTCTTTGCGTTGTCGATCCAAGGCCCGTCCCAGCAGTTTGGAAGAATCGTTTTCGGGAACTCTTGTGCCTCGGTCGAAGTGTTTGCCGATATCCGAGTCCGCTCCGACCGCGCATTGCGTCGCTCTCTCGCCATAAACAGAACAGTGCCGACGACAAAGGCAACAAAAGGTGGTCACGAATTGAAGAACACAATGGTCAGAGGGATAAAAGGGAGTGAGGAACGAATTCGCAGCCGTCAGACGGAAGGAGCGAGGCGGAAGGGGAAGAATGAGCAAAGGAAGCGGTTTTTGCTGCGGCCAGAAGGGGAAAACTCAATTGTCCGAAGGTAGGGAGATCTGGCGGAAAATTGACGACGATGCTAACGGACTTTAGCTACAACCCCGCCATGCTCAAGTTCTAGAATAGAGATGATAACTGCACGCTCTACCGTGGGGCGCTCAACTGACCTGGTATTGGCGGAGCGAGGACGTAATCGAGACGTTGATCGACATACCTCGAGGAACCGCAGAGCTTACGCCAGCGTCCAGGGCGTTATCATGAGGGTTCCATGTGGGACTCCCCGACGGAGCCGTGCGAGACCGGATTTCTAGGAGCTCTTTCCCGCGTAGATTCGGATCGCGTGCTTGGTATTGCTAAAGCACCGTCCCAACGACAATCGATGCGACGGCGGACAACGCAACGGTATACCGGTCGTTTTGACGCTTGGAGCGGTGGTAAGAGGACGATGCTCACATCTCGAGTCTCGGAGAGAAGACAGGCACTTTGGACGGGTGTCGTTTGGTGAATGAAAAAAAGAGCTCTGAAACGACCGAATCGACGCGTCGGGAGGAAATAAATTTCGTTTCCGAGTCCGCTCCGTAACAGTCGCTGGTAGTGGTCGTTGCTGCTCTGGCTGCCGGTTGACGGACGGACCGAAAGACCGAAGGTTTTGACTGTTCTAATAGGACGATCTCGGAGTGCGAGGAACGGGAACCGAACCCCGGAGGATGGCGCCAGAGCCACCAGCTGAGCCGTCCCAACCAGTTGACTGACCGGGTGAGAAACTGGCCAGTCCCCATTTCTGCAGCTGGTCGACTTGTAGTCGTTGCTCGGCCGTTCATTGGCTTTATTACCTTGAGCCTCTCGCCTGCTCGCGCGCGCAGCTACACTTAAGTGCCAATTGCGGCTTAGGCTGGCCTTCTTCGTTTCCTTTCTCTTGCTTTCCGTGTGCCCGCCGAGCACAGTGGCCTGCCAACCAGCCAGCAACGGGACAGGGACGGGAGATGTGTGAGGAAATGGTTCTAATTCCCGGGAGAGCTCCATTGTGGTGCCATTGGTCAGAAGGACTCTACGGTCTACGGCTGCACGCGAGCAAGCCCGACGGCGTCCTTATGAGAGTCTCCGCACAACACCCTAACCCCTAACGGAACTTGCCGCGAAACCTCACGACACTTCCCGCCGCTCGCTAGACCAACTCGCGAGGCTCAACCGAGCAACCATGCGATCAACTCGGCCACTTCTCCCTCAGCCAGACAGAGGGGCGACCGGTCGGAAACGGGGGACAGGCCAACGAGAGAGCACAACGATGTTCGGTGAAAAGTGTCGCAGTCATTAAAGATTTCCTCGAAGTGACGACATCCACTCCACGGTGGTCGAAAAAAAGTTTGAGGGGATCGACAGACGAGACCAGTCACCGATCGACCCGTCCGACCCGTCCGACTCGATCGAAACCGGCCTAACTGACGGTGCAGTGGACATCCAAAGGACAGACAAAAAGACATATGAGCCAACTCAAATCGCTAGTTGTCCTTTGCCGATCGGGAATTCCCGCGGAGTAGTCGGCGGCCAATTGAGTTCAGTTTTTTCCCCAGACAAATCACATAGACCGTGCCACACCTGGTCCACCGATCGGGGCAAACGACTAAAGCGAGGAACGAGTAGTTGCCACAAAGTAGCAGTACACGGGGAGAGGGATCTCGGTCGGATGTGAGACCGGTGGCCGGCGGGAGCAGTGACGGCAGGGGATAAGTCTAAGTCGACGGAGGAGCAGTCGGGTGGGTGCTTTGAGTTCAACGACCGAAATGAATTTCTCCGAAATCGAGTAGTCTTCCGACTTGCTCGGCAGTCGGTTCGTTGCTCTCATTTAGAAACTTTCTCGGTTCGCTCGAGGACGAGAGGTGTTGCTGCTGGCAGCCCACGCGTATGTGGAGGGTACGTCGTGCGACCCTTGCCAAACTTCAAGTTTGGACACGAGGACAGGACGCAGCTGGTGGACGAATGCCACTTAGACGAGTGAGCGGACGAATGGGTAGCGCGCGGATCGACCGAGCGGGCACATGATCGGACCAACAGACGACTTGGAGGAAGTAAGCTCAAGTCGATTAATCAACCGCCGCCGCCGCCCTCAGAGGAGACTTTCGTTGCAACAGCTTGGCACGCGCAGGCGTCAGCCTACGTCACATATCGACTCCGTTCAGTCAGATGTTGCCGGTGGCACTCGATCCTAGCAAGCGATCAAGAGAGAATTATTCGCAGCTTGTGCAACCCAGCCGAAACTCTACTCGCACCTTGAGATTTTTCGCTGATTTCCGAATCGACCCTGATCCTCCCGAAGTCAATCGATGTCGATGGAAAATACCGGGAGAGCCTTAAGCAGACGATTCGTGTCGGGAGGCAACTCGGAAAAGGAGCTACTGAGCTTGGAGACCATTTCGAATGTTCGACGGCAGTTATTTAAATAGTGTGGGCTCGGTAATAGTGTTGGCGCTTCTGAGGGTAGCTCCTACAGGGTGCCGCCGCTTATCTTTAAAGGTTTCCTTGCCAAGAGTCAACAGAGCGAAGACAGTCTCCCGCCGAACGAGAATCTTCCTCCTCTAAATGGGCTCCTCGTGTCGTTATCAGTTAGTTGGCGACCTATCTCCTGTTTCTGCTCGCTCGCTCGCTCGCACCCCCACCCGTCGCTCGCGCGCTGATGGCTGGTGCTCTTGGTGCCGCTTGCAGTTCTCCCCGTCCGCGTTTCTCCCGCAATATAAAATGTATATAGTCCGAAGCGACAACCCTATGGGGCGAACTTCCGCCGGATCTCATTAAACACTTTAATGACCTCGATTCCGGCAGTCAATGACGAGATGGAGTTTGCTTGCTGGCCGACTTCCTCGCTTGCTGGCCGACATCCTCGCTTGCCCGTCTGCCAAGATACTGAGAGACACCATCGTCACCAGATGAGAGGAGCGCTCGTTCCGTCTGGGAATTGCTCAGTACGACCTGACGCGTCGTACTGAGTCCCGTGATGCTTCTCGGAATGCGGGAACTCATCACTTGAGTGAACGGATGATGCACGGATATTTACCTCTATATTATACATATATAATATATACCATTTTACACGGAATGAGCGGTGAATTCAATGTTTCCGAATCAATTTCCTCTGCAGCAGCCGCCGCGGAAGTAGAGCTGACGGGGTACAACCACGCTGGGTGCTTGCCGATTTTCCACGGGCACGCTCCCTAGCGTCCGTCAGAAATAAACGTTCGCCGATATGAGCGGATCGAATGACCGAGCGTATACACAACATGCAGAGATGATGTGGAGTGGACCATGCCCGTGTGCAGTCGTTGAAATAGTTCTCGTTGTCCATGCTTGGTCAGGCACGTCAGGGAATCGAATTGTTGAATTGCATTGGGAAAAAATGAAAAAAAATCTAGCTTGTCCGCTTGAGTATGTCGCAGCCGCTGCCGACGGCCAGTCGGCAAACTCGAGATCTCTTAGGCGCGCCCGACGAGCGGCGTCCATACGCAGACTTGTGGGTCAGCTCTTGAGAAATGCTTAGGCAATGAGCACCATTGCGAACGAAACCCGGGGCAGCCACGCGGACTATGGAGCATTCGACAAGAGCCAGACTACGATCTCGGAATGGGATCACGTACGGTCTACCTCGAATTGTACTCAGTCAGCCAGCCGGTCGTCCGCTGTCCACGTGCTGGACAGGCCGCTCACATGCACGGTGAGCTCGCCAACCGAAAGAAATGCTCACGTAAATGACAGCGGCCCTGTTTCAGGAGAATGCGGTGGACCGCCGGGCGTGGTCAGGGAGAGCCGCCAAGAGATCGGCTGACGGTCGGTCGGCTACCGGCATCGGAAACTTCCGTGAGCTTCCTGCAGCCAGCTATTCGAATCTTTCGCGCCGTCTTTTTGTCTCCGTAATGACAAGTCCCTCTCACTATAGGATGCCAGAATGACCGCAAGGATCGTATGTCGAACTCATTGGTATCCGGCCTGATCGGCATCTTGCCGTTCCGGACCATCTCCGTCTGTCCTCTCACAGCCATGGAAGAAACGCTCACGTCTCGAAGTACAGCGGAATCTCTTCATTGGAAACTGCGGATCTAATTCTGAGAATCGTCGTCCTGATGGATGTCATGTCCTGTCATACAATTTTCGGAGAATCATGACTAGAATGCGCCGCGAAGAAAGATGACGCCCGCCAATCCGGAGGTATGCGCTTTTATTCGGGGCAATTCACCTCAGATTCTCCGGAGATTTCTAATTTTGTCGGCGTCGAGACATGGTTCCCGAATGCCGAATACTTCATTCATTGTTCAAAATGCGGGAATCCGAGGGAATCCCAGCATATCGATCGATTAAATTATTTTTTGGGTGCGGTATATTCCCCCCGAGATTCCGCGAGGTCATTCTGGGCTCATCAGCCGCTCCCTCTGATGCTCCGAGCGCAGATCTATACATCTGACGCCAGTCGGGATACTAACGGAAGAGTCCCAAGAATCGCGAAAAAAAGATTGTCGACGTTTTCGACTTCATAATACCCGGAAGAACTCGCGAGAAAACTCGAATTACGATCTCTTCTGTATGTTGATGATTTCGTCGGAGCCGTTGGTCGCAAGCTTTCGCCAATCTCCGAAACGTAACTCAAAGAGTATCGACCCACAAGTTCTATCCTTGCTCAAATGTAGCTTCGTCACTGAGGAAGATACACCAATGGAACTTGAGAATCCCTCAGGTTCAGAGGATCCTGAAATCCCGATGGGTTGCGACAACCCCGGAGATCCGAATCCACCGCTTCCATCCGGAACTTCTGGGGAAAGTTCCAGTGATAGCGACCTCTAATATCGAGAAAAGTGCTCGCGAGAATACCATCAAGCATTCATCAGTGTCAGTATCTTGTATACCCTGATTTCTGCCGATTCCAGTGAGCGAATAGGCTATTAAACTCTTTCTCAAGCTTCTCCTTCTCTTCTGAGTCATTTATGATCGGAAAATCTCATAAAATAATTTTGTCCACCTAAAAGTGGCTTTGGCACCACTGTCGACGTCACGTAACAAGGTCTTCCCTCCGCCGTGGTTTTGTGGGTGATCGAGGCACCACACCTGGGACGGTCATCTCTCCTTTCTAATTTCACTTCGAAATCGTCTCGTTGTCTTCCGATTCCGTCTCCTCTCATAGCCTTCATCCACTCCAGTGGACCACATGTTCCTCACGGGAATCCCCGTTTGCTCAATCGAATTCTCGAATGCTGCGGAGTCGCTGCAGATACGTTAGCTCATTCCAATTATCGCATCCCGTGGTCCAGGCTCGATCGAGCTCCTGTTACGGTATTGACATCTTGACCAAGGTGAGGCGGACCGCCTTTCGCGGCAACAGGCTATCAGCAAGATCGGGCGATCGCCGCACGAGTCTCTGTCTCAAATCTCTCTCCGTCGTCACGATTCTCTGCTATCTACTGCTCTCGCTGGCGTCGTGGGGGTGAGGGAGTCAGTGAACGAGAAGCATGAAGGAGAGGAGCGGGCCATCAGAGAACAGAAGCACGGGAGATCCTTCCGATGGGAGGACCGCACCGGAACTTGCGGAGCCAGGCGAGAACGGCCAGTTTCATACCTCAGAAATGTAGCGCATTCGTACGATCAGGCAACTCATATCACAACGCCTAAGAGCGTTCTTCGCAGCCCATGAGGTTCATCCCTAGGATGAGCCATTGCATGCCTTGGACTTCATCTCTACATATATGAAGACTAGTGAGATCCTCCTCACCTCAGTCGACGGAGCGCTCTAAACGGGACGTTGTCGAATCTTACGCCATGGTCGGAAGATGTGGCGATGTGAGGTATCAACTCTTCCCGGTCGTTTCTTCGATAAAATGCGACCGACAGACAGGGGCGTATCCGGGATTTCTTACGGGGAGTGAATTTTTTCAAAGTGCTCAAATCGATTGCTGTCATGGACTAATGTAACAAAGCGCACGATTTATTCTCGATTTTGGAAACACTTGAAATATCCTCATGGGATGTTTGTATATTTGTATTTAAAATCGGTGCCTGGGTCGCGACTTGCGATCCGTCGCAGTATGACCAGTTCCGAAATCTGGAAGCTTTCGCTTCAGAGTATCACGGCACGAAGTCAAGTCTTCTCGAATCGACGGCGAGGCTGTCGATTACCTCTTCCGGGGTAGCCTCTATCTCTGGGTGCATGGTTATCGACGTCAATCCATTCAGCCTTTCCTCACGCATAGTGGATCTGACATACGTCTTCGAAAGACGGAGAACGCTGAAAGTTCGCTCTGCAGACGACGTTGTGACCGGCAAAGTGGCGAAGATTTGTAGAAGAGTTGCTATCCTCGGGAAACTCGGTCTTCTGATTCAGAGCGTCTACGGCGGTTGCGGGTCTCGCATCTGCGGCTTCGCACATCCATTTGACTCGCGATATGCGGTATTCTTCCTTGACAACGCTTCCGCTGGAGTAAAGGTCTTTCACATAGAATACAACGGCTCCACTTACATCGTCGACTGAGCCCTTCCCGATGTATTTTGGTATGAGGAACTGCAATTTCGCAACGCTACTTCGCAAGTCATGAGGAAGAGAACTGAAGCCCTCGAGCAAGCAGTCTGCGTACGGCAGATAAAGCGATACGCGAAAGAAATGTAGGGTACTACTGATGGAGTGATTATCCCGATACGTCTGTCGACCACAAAGCCGGGGTCGTCGAACATCTACTCCGAGCTAGGCGCACACGGCTATGGCTTCCTCGAAAAGTTCGTTGAAATCCACGACCGCAGTATCTCTCTGGGTCTTCTTCTTGACAGTCTCTATGTCAAGTATAGCATCTTAAGCACTGAATATAACTAACTCCTTAGACTGCAACTGTATGCAAAGGGGTAGGGAGAGTGCCACAAAGCGTTCCATCACGGAGAGATAGACCATGAAGTCACGCTTGCAGACCAGTTCGTTTGCACGGGCCCCGGGCTCCCCTCTTTTCTGCGCGAGTTCTTCGAGAATATGGACGATGGGGAAAAGAAGTTCCTTGAACGTGATATATGCATGGTGGCTTTCTACCAGTCTAGCGGTACGAAGCGGCTTCAGTCGACGAGCTTTCGATTGAGGCATCATGGACTCCACTGAGTCTTGCAGTGACTTGATTCGTTCCGATGACCTGCCAAAGTATGCACACACATTTGCAATAGTTCTCACCGCGAGCCTGATCCGAGTGCTGTCCACTGTGTGTGCCAACACAGTATGAAGACAATGGCTGGCGCACTGAAAGGAGAGAGCTTCGTGAACCAGTTTGGACGTGAAAACGTCTTTAATTTCACTCAGGGGGTAGAATCGACCCTTCTGAAACTTTGCGACTCGATAGTTCGTGTTGTTCAGAACGAATCCAATTGTTGGATGCAGCGATGGGAGGGGAATTTACGGAGGTATCTGCCATTCAATCTCCGTGGTTATGCCTGGCGGCTTTGAAGGTTTCCGGGAGCGATTCTGGATGCGTTTGGAATACTCCCGGATAGTGTATAAATACAGGATTTCCTCTGAAAATATTGAATTTGTGCGATATATTCGAGAAGAGTATCGTATATTCAGATGGGCTCGACCGGCGGAATACAACTTATTGGGCTAGGCCAGTCGATCAAGGGGACAGTTTCCTGAGATTGATGGAGATCAGATCAAAGTCGCGATTCACGGTATTTGAGATTATTTCGATCTCGACTTTCCACCGAGTCGCACGACTCAACAGTGAAGGGAACTCTCTCAAGGAACAATCAGAATCGCTCCTTTCCGAATGTACGGACAACGTGAGCTCAGCCTCCGCATGAGAGCGGTTACTCGTTCCCCTCTTCCCTTGATTCTCGACAAGCCTTCAGCTATTCGTTTTTGTCGATTCGTTGTTCCGTCTCATTATGATTCCCTGTCTCTTGTTCGACCAGGTTCCAAAACTCTTCGAGTGATCGTGCGCCGGGCTGCATCGGTTTTCTCGGCCCTGCCTCAGCCTCCTGTTTGGACGGTGAGCCCGTCTTCTCTTTCTTTAACCAAATGTCTACGGTTTCGGTACAACACCGTGCCGGAGTTGAGCTGGACTTGATGTCGCCGGTAGGGAAGATTGCTGATGACTCGCCCTCGAGCCCACTTGGTCTCTCCGAGTTTGCTCGGTCTGACCCTAACCTGATCTCCTGGCTTTAGTGGTGGGGGGTCGCGCGCTCCCCTGTCATATGTTTTCTTCATTCTTTCGATGTGCTGCCGGCGTGCACTGAGTGCCCTTCGATGCCGCTTGATTTCTGGATTAGGATGATTCGTTCTGACTGGGAGATTCGTTTTCAGTCTTCTCGAGTGGAACATCTGGCTTGGCGTGGCTCCTTCCAGTTCCGCTTGTGGAGTGTCGTGGTAGGCCATTACTCCTCGTTCACGCTCCTGGTCCACTGCCCCGGTTATCTTGATCATTCGTTTGACTATTGCGACGGCGGCCTCTGCTTTGCCGTTAATTTGGTGGAACATCGGAGATGACTGAACGTTTGTCACACTCCATGCTCGATTGAGTCTTTTGAACTCGTCTGATCAGAAGAGAGGATCTGCGTCTGTGACTATGATGTCGAACAAACCGAACATCGCGAATAACTGTTTCACCTTTTTAACGATGCTTCCCGCGGTAGGTCGGTCCGGTGGCCGGATTGCTATGAATAGATTGGAATAAAAGCCGACCATGACTAGAAGTTTGGTCGGTCCGGTGGCGGCGATATCCATGGCAATCTCCTGCCATGGCCTCGAGGGTATTTCATGCGGCATCATCGGCTCCTTTCTCGAAGGGTTCGGATAGGTTTGACAGCCCGGGCAACTTAGGATGTTGCTGGATGTCCCGTTTGACTCTTGGCCAGAAGACACACGAGCTTACTCTTTGTAATGTACACGGCTCCGCGGCCATGTGCGCATAGCAAGCTCTTTTGACGAATTCCTTTTCAGTTGCCGTGACATAACGATAGTGTTGCGGTCTGACCTGCACAATTCTCTCAATGTCGTCAAGACCTGAGCCCAGTCGGGTAGACACCTCGATATGTGCGCCAGCATGCCTATGAAACTTTTGAGCCTAAGCGCGTCACGCGGTTTCCTCATCGTCGAGATGCGAGTTTGTTTTTCTGGATCCATTTGGAGTCCTCGTTCCGTCACCACGAATCCAAAGAACTTACGATTAGTGTCTCGTGCCCCGAGCACCGTCTTCTCTTTATTTCGCTTGTTCCCTCATTCTTAACAGCGCCGATCGTGATCTTCCCCAGCCTCCTGTTTCTCCTTCCCCGCACTGTAATACGTCGTCCGCCAGAGCGTACGTACCCTCCAATCCCTCCAAGTGATCCACCGGAACCTTGAAAAAGATTTCGGGGCTTACACTCAGGCCAAACGGCAATCGTCGAAAATCATAACGCCCAAATGGGGTTTGGAAAGTTTTGAGCTCGCTGCGTCCGGTATCAGTTTACAGTGCCAGAAAGCATCTGCCAGATCGAATTTTGAGAAGAACCTACCGTCGCTCAAGCTTGGAAGAATTTCGTCAAACGCTGTAAAGTGATACACCTCTCTTATGAGTCCCTCATTCAGATTTGGATCCAGACAAATCCGCAGATCACCGTTCTTTTGACGTAGGACTGCGTCCTAGGTCGCACAGATATAGGGGCACTGCAAAAAGTAAACAAATGCAACGGAAGTAGTGTAAGGGATATCGAAACTACTAAGACCCGCCCACCAATCACGAAGTCTTATCCAGAAGAGTATCACAGACCGCCACCGCCATTGGTCAATCCGTTCAGAGAAACACAGCAGACGCTCCAACAAGCACACATAACTACTTCGGAATATGTACTGCCATTCAGTCAATCCCTCACGAAAACCCAAACCGGGCTGTCGTCCGGGCTGTTGTCGTTTTGGAAACGCGACACGACCGATGCTCGCAATAAAGACCGCGAAGACGAGCGTGAGCTATCTGTAAATCTTTTGAGTGTCCTGATTTAGAGGGCAAAAGGCGTTCAATTTGTGACGACTCCGAAGCGAGACTCGATCGAATTACGAAGACGAGCGCTGGGTCTGGCAACGGTCACCGAAAGGTGCCGGTCTGCGCGCACAAAGCCGCGTTTGGCGGCAGGAGCCTTAACAGTGACACTGATACTTGTGGTGGTAATCTGCATCGGTTACTAGCGAATTTTTCTCCCTCTCTCCTACCGTGGTTTATTTGTATCATTCTAAGTGATACACTGTCTGATGCACTATTTCAACTAGTGAAAGGCTCGCAACAGACGGATGTCCCCAGAGAGGTAGACATAAGGACGTTCAAGTCAGACAAGATCGTCGGCGGCATCGATTCAACGTTCGTTAGGAAAATCAACGAACACGAAATTTTAATGAATCACACACATTTCAGTTATCACTAAACCGATTTTCTCTGCATACATGAATAAATAAAAGCCCCTGACGCAGTTCTACGAGTCTCCTTCTTCAGTCAGAACTGAACACGCAGGGAACCTGCAATTTTTAATCTAGATCGGAATTCGGTTCACCCACTGAGTAGGCAAGTCCACCACCTGAGCCGAGTCCACTCTTTCCACGACGCCGCGCCGACAGAGTTCCTCCAGCTTCTTTTTCAGTTTTGTCTTGAGATGTGGTCGACCAATGATCGGTTGAAGGTCCTGCTCCACAACTACTTTTTCGATCGTAGGCTTTCTGCTCGTTCTTGTCTGTGTGATTTCTATCCTGGCCTTACCCAACGACCGGATCACTCATTTGTTGTACACCCTTAGATTGGGTTTTCTTTTTGTATACAGGCGCGCCTTCGGAATCAGAGACTGTGCTGTCACTTTGCAGCTTGCCCCGCTGTTTATCTGGAACCTGATGATCCGATTGCCGCTCTCCCGGACTGCACCCTTCATGAATTTCATTCGCTCTTTCTTCCTCTCGATCGCGAAGATGGCGTCCACGGTGTCATCCTTCCGGCCACGGCTCGTCTGATTCGATCGCATCGATTGTTGTTCTTCGTCTGAAACACACCGTTGCGAAGTGAAGGTTCGTCTTCCCACAACTCTTGCAGCGCTTCCCTTGCGCTAGACTGTCTCCTGGTCGGTGCGCCCGTTTACGAGAGAAAAATAGAATTCATCAGGAATTCTATGGCCGAGAGAGCTGTATGGATTCCTATCGATGAAACAACCGATGCAACGGGTCGTCTTGTCGCACATACGATCGTGGGAACTCTGGATAGTGAGGAAAGTAGAACCTTCCTCCCCCATGCGGGAAACCTAGAAAGGACCAACATCAAGCTTTCATTCACGCATTGACGACTCTGTGGCCGGATGGAATCAATCATGAGGGGGTCCTGCTAATTGAATCATGTATTTTCAAAACATCCTAAGTCCACTCCAAAAAAAAGACGACGAAGTGAAACCTGTCTGTAGTTTCCCCAAGAAGACACCGATCCAGGCTCGAGGGGTCATTTCTGAAAGCCCTCGCGGAGAGCTTTCAGAAAAAAAATATGAGACCTTACTCCCCATCTATGTGTGTCTTCAATGACTAAAATTAGTCTTTGGACTTAGGATGTTTTGAAAATACATTTTTTTTTCAATTCAAATCTGCTCTGGAATCTTCCAGGATGGTCGGAGGAGGCTGATTTTTTTTTCAAAATGTAGCTCAGGTCCTCAGCTTTCAAAGGCCGCCCCGTTCGACCCTGTACCTCCGCCCGTTCAAAAGTTACAGCTCTCTTAAGATCAGGCCCTTCCCTCATAGGGATAACATTGGATCGAAAATTTCCCTTGATGAATTTTTCCCTCATCTCAAAATCGCCGTAAAATCCTTAAGGATAATCGCAGGAGGCTGTTTTTTTTCAAAATGAAGCCTAGCTCGCGATCTTTCCAACGCCACCCCGTTCGACCCTTCTGGTCTACTCGGTCGGAAGTTACTGCTCTTTTGATATTAGGCTCCTCCCCCATAGGGTCAACATTGAATCGAAAATTTTGGAAATGACTTTGCCCGCGAAACCATCCATCTTAAAACTGCTCCAAAAACATATAGGCTGGTCGTAGGAGTCTGTTCCTTTTTCCAAGATGCAGCTCATGTCTTTAGCTTTCCAACGAGGCCCCGAACGACCATAGGACCTGACACTCCATTCGACAGTTGCAATTCGAGCCCGGTTTGCGGCTCGGAACAACATTCCCCGAAGTACTCGCATACGCTTCACCATGAGTCCGCTTCTGCCTGTTAACTGCAGCTCGATAGTTGGCTGGGTTCCGAACACCGGCTCGGTGTGTGTGGGAGCCTTCATCACTGGAACTCGAAGACATGCTGCAGTCCACTGACCATGAGTCGGGAACTCGCGAACAATGAGCACGTGCTCCGGAAACCGTCGGAGGTAAGCGGCGGCAGTCGGAGCACAATCACGGAAACCTACTCAAAACAAGCTCCGTAGCATGAGGATGCCTCTGAGCGGGAGCGCACCAGTCTCAGAAGGTGGAAATCAGAATGGGGGAATCGTCCACTCTCGATATGCCTGTAGCTCCCGAACGGGTCAGGTCCTATGGTCGTTCGGGGCCTCGTTGGAAAGCTAAAGCATGAGCTGCATCTTGGCAAAGGAACAGCCTCCTACGACCAGCCTATACATTTTTGGAGCAGTTTTGAGATGGATGGAAATTTCGCGGGCTAGGTCATTTTCAAAATTTTCGATTCAATGTTGACCCTATGGAGGAGGAGCCTAATCTCAAAAGAGCAGTAACTTCCGACCGAGTAGACCAAAAGGGTCGAACGGGGCGGCGTTGGAGAGCTGGTGAGCTAGGCTTCATTTTGAAAAAAAAACAGCCTCCTGCGACTATCCTGAAGGATTTCACGGCGATTTTGAGATGAGGGAAAAATTCATCCAGGGAAGTTTTTGATCCAATGTTATCCCTATGAGGGAAGGGCTTAATCTTAAGAGAGTTGTAACTTTCGAACGGGCGGAGGTACAGGGTCGAACGGGGCGGCTTTGGAAAGCTGAGGACCTGAGCCACATTTTGAAAAAAAAATCAGCCTCCTCCGACCATCCTGGAAGATTCCAGAGCAGATTTGAATTGACAAAAAAATGTATTTTCAAAACATCCCAAGTCCAAAGACTCATTTTAGTCATTGAAGACACACATTGAGGGGGAGTAAGGTCTCATATTTTTTTCTGAAAGGATCGGTATCTTCTAGGGGAAACTACAGGCAGGTTTCACTTCGTCGTCTTTTTTTTGGAGTGGACTCAGGATGTTTTGAAAATACATGATTCAATTGTGAGCGATGGTGCAGCCTACATGAAGAAGGCTGGTGTTGCTCTCCAAGTGCTTTTCCCGAAAATTCTCCAGGTCACTTGCGCCGCACATGCACTCAACAGAATCGCCGAAGACATAGGCTCCATGTTCCATGAGGTCGACAGACTCGTATCGAACAAAAAAAAGTTTTCCTCAAATCGGCAGCCCCGGTGACCTTCTTCCACGAAACGTTCCCAACACACCTCTCCCGCCGGCGCCGGCTCTAACGAGAGGGGGAATTGGCTCAAGGCCGCTGCGTACTACGCCGATCATTTCGACGCATTTTCCGCGGTTGTAAACGCATTGGATCCAAGGGATGCAGCAGGCATCAGCTCAGCTCAACAGCTCCTGAAGGGGGACGGCATCAAGAGCCAACTCGCGATGACCTAGGCTCACTTTGGGAGCATACCTGAGGCGATTGAGAAACTGGAGAGAAATGGGGCATCTCTCGTCGATAGCACGAGCGTTTTTGAAGGTATCATCGCAGAAGTCCAGCGAACGCCTGGTGTGTCTGGAGAACGAGTACGTCAGAAATGCACCTGGAACCTCACAAGAAATCACGGCTTCGGAAAATTGAAGGGCGTCGCAAATGTACTCCTCGGCTTCTCAACGGGCTGTCCCGAAGGCGTTGAGCCCTCCGAAATCGCCTCGTACAAGTGCGCTCCCTTGACCTCGGTCGATGTCAAGTGAAGTTTCTCGGCGCTCAGATATATGCCTACAATTAGTGATCGGCGCCAAAGCTTTACATTCGAAAATTTAAAAATGGTTGTAGTAGCCTATCGTAACCGATGACTTCTCTTCTGGTACTTCATAGTCGTGCATCAGATGGGGATCAGACGAAGAAACCTTGAAGGAGCGTAAATCAGTATCTATTCCACAATTAATCGTGCGCACATACTATATCCTGTTCGTAAAGGCTTATTTCGGCAGTCTTCTGTGCATATCCGCATGCATGTTTCTCATTTTTTTAGCGCATGAACATTCGCGCTCGTGATTCACGACCTACTTCTCGGGCAACCAGTTCTTAACGCAATTAGACTTATCCCAGGCCTGTTCGCAACAACCGCTGGCGCCCTCGACTCGCCTTCACACCACGATCACCACGCACCGAGGACTATTTCAGCACAACCGCTCTGTTCTTCTTGGATGACATTCTAATCATGGGCTCCAACCCCGCTGAACATGATGAATGTCTTCGCCTTCGGTCGCGCGCCTGCGTATATGGGGCGGTGGTGAATATTTTCATACAGCAAAGTGCGCAAACGCGACAATGCCGAGAGTTGGCGACCAGTTCCCGTCACTTACGATGAGTGATGCGTGTTGTACTCACGCTAGTCTGGCGACGAGACTGCGATCATTATACAAGAGCAACAGAGTTCCAGTACATTCATTCCTCTCTTCCAGCAGACGGCGTCCTTCTGTCTGGTCGTCTCGAGAAGAACTGTGACCCGAGAAGAACTAAATGCAAGACGCTCGCCTCTCTTCAAGAGATGTTCCTCGATAAGCTCCGACAGTGACTCGAGAAGATCTGCATGCGGGATGGACCACTCGTTCCAGAAGCACCATCTGCATTGCTGAGAACCCCCCCCCCATGTGTGGCGATTTTCAAGCGTAGAGTAGTCGGCTGCAATCTTCTTATGTGGCCTGTAGCCTCTGGGTATGAAGGAATATGGCCTTACTAGGAGATCGTCGCCGGTCTCGAGACGGAAGAGATGAGCCTCAGGCAAATCGTCTTTGTTGTAGGTTTCTCTGTATTTCAGTTCGATTCTGCCCCCTTCCTCAGCTTGTGAGGTGCCAATGATAAGGAGGGGAATATAGGTATACTGACCATGCCCGTCGAGTTCCGACACAGAATCCTTTCCTCCATTTCCCTGTTCGACCCGTCATCGTGTTTTTCCGCACAGGAAGTCCTCGAAAGAGACTATGTTGTTGCTGGGGCGGAAACGTTTTATATTCGCGACTTTGTACGATGCTTTCAGCTCACGCGAAGAGAGATGAAATACTTGAGGAGGAGAATCGAAGCTTCTACCGCAGCTCCGCAGAGATTGGTTCGCGAGATGATGACCGTATCAAGCCGGAAAACACATACATTTCGAATACGCTGAGCCCGCCTCCGTCTTCTGGAATCACTCTCGTCTGCGAGGGATAGAAACCTATCGATCGAGAAGGCGGACCTGCCGTGGTCTATCTTGATGTTTCCATGGTGGAGCTCCGTCTGGAATCATAATGATTAGACTCGTCGCTTTAGAGCTAGACTCATACACTTCGATTGCATGGCACCTCATACCATGCTTTGAAGTACGTGAAGGGAGCGTTTGGTCTCGAGTCGTTCGGACTTGCCCCTGAAGATGGATCACCTCAGAGGAGTCTCGTGGCGGAGGAGATTCGTCGGTTGCTTGGCCGGTTGTCTAGCGGTGATTCTCATGTTACAGCAGAGTCAGAATCGCAAGAGGCCCACCCAGACTCGGCAGACAAATGGAGTGCGTGGTCCAATCCCCAACCCGCCATACGAAATAATCGAGACTGAAGAGCTTATAGTGGCGTCTGTTCTGAACTCCATCGAAAAGATCGTAGAGAAGAATAGCATTCAAGTCGAGTTCATCAATTGTCATCTGACGCATGGGCTCAAGAATTCTCCGTATCCTGTCCTGACGAGAAACTACATCAACTTCATTCAAAACGATAGTGATCTGATAAACGATTTCCATGCTCGGGGCAAACTGAGAGTTGCTTTCCTCTGCCTGAACTACAGCATGCATCATCCCTATCTGGACGGATTCAGCCGCGGAGGGCTGAGGTTGCGTGCTCAATCTTATCGTATCCGATACGAAGATCCCACTGACCTGCTGATTTTGATCACCCGTAGCAACCATCCAGGCATGGAGGCGAAAATGCGAATGTTCCCGAACTATTTCAGGGAAGTCATTCATTTCGACGCGGAGCATTCATTTCGTTTTTCCTGCCGCAAGAGGATGTATTTCAGAACGCCCTTAGGCTTCAGGATGATCACTGAGAATGTCAAGCGCATGCCAGGCTCAATGTCTGAGTGCCTCCGGGACTGGATATCGGTAGACAAACGAAGAGCTTGTCCCAAGGTGCTCTCAAAAGCGCAAGCTCTGAAGAGTTTGGCCCTCCAAGAATCTGATTCGATCACAGCTACTTTCAGTAGCGACATTGAACCGTGCTTCAATGCTTCGATGTCAATGTTTGTCTCTGCCGCGGTCAGCGGAGCTCTGGCGAAGCTGCCCCATCACATTCAGCGCGACGTGACAGCATACGGCTTCGACGAGCAAACTCCTGTTCTTAGAATTCGGGCCGAAGTATTCAACGGATCGGTCTTGAGCCTGATCATTCTACTTTGCTCATCGATCTGGTTGTTGAGTGACTCATCGTCTTTCGGAGCATTTCTCGATCTACTCTTCGTGTTCTCAAGCTCTGGACATTGTCCGAAAAAAGTGAAGAACACCGTTGCCTCAGTGGCTGCCTTGTGGATCTTGGGAAGCATGTTCTTCTCTCAGATTCTCGTGGACGACATGACCTCTACGTTCGCTATACCTGGCGAATGGCGAGTTCAAAAGCTTGAGCGTTGTGGAGTCGACAAATACATAAGCGACTCCCGATTGTACAGCGTTACGCCGGCCATTCGGTTTGTGTCCCTGGCTCTCAGCGCCAGGAATCCTTTCGGCGCAAAGACGATCGTATGCGGTTCACACTCTGATCTGGATGGGATACGTAATCTGCTCGGCTTCGCAAACCTGTATCGAATATCTTTGGAGGACGCTGCTCAAAATTTCATTGTCCTCCCTCGGAATTACGTACTGCTTCGTGGGACCGCCAGCGGGGTCGTGAGGCTCGATCTTGCGAGCAGGTTCGTGGATAACAAGGACTGGAATGAGCTTGCTTCCATGATGCTGGCTTACGACCTCTTGAAGTCACCAACTGAGACGATTCAGAGGAGAACTATGAGATCAGTCGGGAGGCTTCTGGAGGAAAGATTCAATTGCTGCAAAAGCAAGCGAAAGGCCGCTCGCGAATTCCAAAGATACCTTGCTACTTTCGGAACAGAAGATCGAGAGCGAGCAGCAGTCGATAATTTTCCGATGAAATTTCTGTTGATCGCGTACTGCCTCTGCTGTGTCTGTCTCTTAGCCGAGGTCGCGCTCCATTCTGCCGGACGCATTTTCACGGAGAAACGACCGGGACGAGTTCATACCTCACATCGCTACATCTCCCGTCCATGGCGTCGAATTCGACAGCGTGCCTTCAGGAGCGCTGCACGATAGCTCCATGAAACAAGCATCATACAAGAGCCGTTATCGCAAGCGACTGAGTGCATCGCTCTGTCCAATATTGCAATTGACGAGGAAGAAACGGACTGCCTTCGATTCTTTGTTGCATATAACCTTGCCGGAGCTCGATTATGCGCAGGCTCCTCATTCACACGGGATAAAGTCTCTTGTTGACCCCAGGAGAGTCAGATATAAACTCGTTGTTCGATCTATCTATCTGGCCAATCAGGATCCCTCCATTGCGAAACTTCTCATCAGCAGCCCATGAGTCATGTTACCCATGAGCCCTGTGCTAAGGACGTGAATGGTCGCTCTATAATGGGCTCTCGCCCCTCCCCACCCACGTAGTTTTTACCGACTTTCATGAAGTATAGCGCCGTAATATATGATTCTTCAGTGAATGGAGAATCGATGACAACTTGAGTTCCTTCTTCCCGAAAGAAAGACCGTTTGCAGTTCCCAAGTAGTACATGAAGAAGACCCTTCGGTGTTTGGACTCTCCCGTCAGGGAGGGAGCCGTGGAACTTGTCGATTCACTTGTGGTAAACTCCTCGGAGTGGCTTCCCTGAGAGCTCATCCAGTGAACTCCGTTCGATCCTCCGTCTTCATGAACTTCTTTCCTCTGAATAGGAATGCACGGAGTACGTTCGTAGATGGGAGAATCGAGTCTCGGCGGGAAATTCTCGTTGCCATGCCCGTCAGCGAGGCTTGTGCTGAACATTCTCAAGCCTCCGTCGTTTGAAGACTTACCTGAGAACGACCATGACCGAGAGCAGGCTTACAGGTACAACGTTCATGAACACGCATCGCGATAAATATTTGTGCATTGAGTCAATCATAAATAGATTCGGGTCGAAGCAAACCGGCGAGTGAACTTCGTGCCTCGACAATACGCTTTGATGAGGCTGAGAGGAACAGATATCAACTCCGGATTGGTCCCTGCTGAAGACGAGCCATTCAGCTCAGATATCGTCGATCGAGTTGCCTAACAGTAACATGCATATCACTCATTGTATACATGGCGTAAAACCGAGCATACTACACCGCAAAGATACATGACCGAGCGTGGCAGAAGATGGAAGGAAACTACGCCCCCCCCCCCAAAAAAAAACCCTGGATCCGCCAGTGGACGACCGACGATATGGATGAGAACATTCATATCGCCAACGTCCAACCTATGATCCCGCGAATGATCAATGTCGGTGGAGAATAAATAAAGCAGGTTCAGCTATGAGCTAAACCGAAGCTCGCGTCGAGCTACGTCGATTCGATTGAAGAGACAAAATTACTATCAGCTAGCAGTGGCTGAAGTTCTTGTCCCAAGCATTGAATCAAACCGAGTGGTACCGCACCGTCACGTGCAGCTGGGAAGAATATTCGTACCGTGCGTCGTTCGCGTGCGCTCGTGCGCTCCCTCTCGCTCTCAGAGAAACCGAAACAATTCACATGGTGCCGTGGCCGAAATCCGTATCTGACCGAGTGCAAGGACGACAAGATACGACCCGAGGTACGGTGCGAACCTCAATCAACGCTTGAGGACATCAGAGGCCGAGCCGAGCCGTCCAGAGAAAACCCCGACGTGAGAAAGGAGCTGAGGACGCTTAGTCAGCGACGGACGATCCGACGATACAGAATCAAGATTGAGATCGCCGGAATTGAAGGTCTGAGCGACGGGAACCCGGAGCTCCTCGACAATTAGAGTCCCGACGTCCTCTTGGAGGTGATGACACAGCATCTCTCACGGGTGCGCGAGTTCACCGAACAGATTTGTGGGCTGCTTGAGGATGAAGATCTTGGAGGATAGATCTCCGAGTCCGATGCGTTTGAGGCGTATCCCGAGATCGATGCTGTCTTCGCGAATATTTCGGCTGAGGCCGAATGGAGTGCGAACTTATCGTCGAACGCCGCACAAACATTCTACAAAACACCGCAAGGCGTGCGGCGAGTTCGCTTTCGGCCTGCGTGCGAGTCCACAATTCACAATGATTCCACCGTCGACCAACAGGCAGACTCCCGAAACCCAAACAGACGACACTTCGAGCTCGACGAGCCTTCACCGAGGCGCCGAAGAGAACAACGTCTCGAGCCATCCCGTCGAGGGTACCGTATCGGCACTGTATAAATCAGAAACTGCGTCGCCTAAGGAGTGACTCTTAAATTGAAATTCGTTAAGATGTCCGGACGCTTGAGGACGCATCTGGTGGAGCATCCCCCCTATTGCAATCAAAATGCTATGTCTCTCCGTCTGTTAGCTCTTTCCCGGCTCTTCATCTTCACCCATTCCTACTCCATCCTATAGAATGAAAACGCGATGTCTCCCCGTCTGACAGCCGTTTTCCGCCTACCCGTGTGCGAGTTGATGTTTTCTTCCCTCTATCACCGTCCTGCCCAGAGATTGTCGAAAAATATAGTGGACTCGGATATAAGAGACACTCGTTTACATCGGACTATTTTCGGGGACCGGTCCCCACATCTCGACGCTTGCTAGTAACCCATCCGCGCTTCGCTGCGGCAGGAAGGCTGATCGATACCACCAGCGTCGCCTACTGCAACACACGTTTGTATATGAGTTTTTGTTACAATCGTAAGCGAGTGACCGCATAACCAGATCATCGAATTCCGAGAAATTCGCCTGACCAGGTAGCGAATCGTCCCTGACATCCCAAGCCGTCTTGCATATGATGGTGATTAATAAATCTGGACTGCCACCGGCCCGAACATTCGTCTTCGTGTTTTGTGCTACTCATGCATGTGGCGTGGGCTTCTGATGGAAGTCGCCGGAAGGATACCTGTGTTCCCCACATGATCGGAATTCAAATTCCCGTCTGTGTCAATCGCATCTCCCAAATGAATGGGTTCTTCGGATTCTACCCGCTCGCGCTTCGCTGTGGTATAAAGACTTCCCTATAACAGTAACGTCTAACGCAACACACCACAATCATTAGACTTTTAACTTTAGTATTGGTTAGCCGGTGGCGGGATCTCAAGCTCGTCGAATTCTGAGAAAACACTGCCTGACAACCACTACTGTCTATCAGATATTCTTGGCTAGCCTCGTCGGCTGGTCCACCATCATTGAAGCTGGTGCTCCCCATCGAGCCGAGGACTACTTTGCCGCGTAACTCTCCCACAGTCACCGACTTGGTAGTTACGGGATAGCCTCCCATGTCCGTCATCTTTTCCACGTGTCTGTTAGACGGGTCGAGCAGGACAATTCTTTTCGAACCGTCAACCAAGAATGCCGTTCGTTTCTTCTGAATCGTGCCATCGCGGCATGTAATGTTTCGAACCGGGACTAGATCAAACAGAATCGCCGTCAAAATGAGGCATTTTTTCTCGATATTGAAAATGTTCGCAATCGAAGGACAGAGAGATTGAGCTCGCGGAATGTCTTCACCCCCGGATTCTTCGATGACAGTGACCTTCTCATCCTTCTTTATACAATCTGTTGGTTCTCGAGTTCCTCGGTCATAGAATTTCTCATTCGTCTCTCTGCCTGCAGTGAGGGCTTAGGTCACTTGTTCTGGGTCTATGATTTTTGGCTTCAATTGCCTGGTGATCATTGGTGTCCAGTCCGCGCGTGTTTCGACATTAATCTCTGTGCTGGAGATACCCAATCTCTCGATCAAGGAGTATTCCTCCATTCGAAAACGGCCGCATAATGCTCCTAAATTCCATACGTAGTCGTCTTCAAAATCGCTTTCGCTTCCTTGACGGCTCTTTCTGCGAGACCCTTGCCCCTTGGATAGTATGGGCTTGATGTCACATGATTGATTCCGAATCTCTTCAGAGTATCTGTGAACTCGTAGCTAGCATACTGCGGGTCATTGTCACTCCGCAGAGTCACGGGGTACCCGAAATGTTGAGATACGGAGAACAACGCTTTCAAGATCGCGTTCGTCGATATCAAGTTCACGGGCACGATTTCCCAGAAGAAAGAGTGATCATCTACAACGATGAGAAAATTCTTCCCTCCGTATTGCATGAGATCAGTGCTGGCTCTCTCCCATGGTAGTCTGGGGGCCTCACCCTTCATCATTGGTTCGCAGGGATTTCGTGGTCGGTGTTCCTCACATAGGCGACAATGTTTCGCGTACTCTTCGATATCATGCGTTATTCGAGGCCAAAAAACTGCGTTCCGAGCCCTCAACTTCATTTTCGTGCAGCCCGAGTGTGCTCGGTGTAGTTCTTGTAGGACGTCCTCTCTTTCGGCGTAGAACTACGCCGTACGGCTCGGTTCGGAAAAAAAGCGTCACGGAGAGGAGGAAAAACTATTCCTCACTCTGAAAACTATCGTAATGGAGCTCACCTCACTGCAATTTACTCTCGAAACGCTTTTCCATTTGGAAACGCTTGCGATTTCTTCCTAGGCTTCGACTTCCAAAACGCGCCAAAATTCGAAAAAAAACATTAGGTCGCGAAGTTGCCGGTGGCGACAGTGGGACAGGAATCACCGCACGGGGAAAGCACATTACCGTGAATCCTCCAATAATGACCCGGGCCTCTAGTTTTTCAGATACCTCCGGCGAGGGGCTTCTATTGGAGAGGGGCTACTATTGGAGGGGGGCTTCTAACATTCCAAGAGAAATCTTGCTCCGGGGAATCGATGATGGGTTTCTGGGGGAAAACGTGTTCCCGGTCTGGGTGGAAATCCTTGGGCGTCGCAGTCCAGATTCTATCACGTCAGCTTTTCCTCAGCCGACTTCGGCAGTGCGGGGTCTCCTAGTAGAGAGGGGCTCCTCTTGGAGGGGGGCCTCTATTGGAGAGAGGCTTCTTTTGGAGGGGGGCTTTTATTTTCTCAAAGGTTCCGGCAGGAGGGCCTCTATTAGAGAGGGGTTCCCATTGGAGAGGGGCTGCTATTGAAGGGTTTACGGTGATCGAGCATCGTCGGATCATCTCACCATAGCCAGTCGGATCGATTGCATACGCGAACAGGGAAGATCCCCCTCGTCCAGTGGCCGTGACGCGAATGTAAGAGAGACCAGGACCGAGTGGCGGGTCGGTCTCTGAGTCATGAAGTGAAAAGGAGTCCAACAGCGACCACTCTCTACGTGAAAGGTCATCGCGAGGAACGACCGAGCATGGAGGGAAGAATCTAGCGACCACGAGGCCGCATATCCACTCTACAGTAGCAGCGGTCGGCGTACCTCCGCCATTCGAGAAACTGGAAAGAGCGGCCCACTGCAGTGGGCTCACGGTTAAGGAACGCCTCGGAGAGCAAACATCCAGGATAATGAACCTTCCGAATCGACACAATTGACCCGCATTACAAACCAGTTTGACCTGTTAAGTAACTTTCTCAGATTTCTGGAGAGAATCGAAGCGGATATCCCAGGTCTCGGGACTTCCGAATTCTCTTTTTTTCTGCTAGCGCTTCGACCTAGAAATTCTTCGAACAACTTCAGCCATCGTTCGCTTATAGTGATTTTGTACCTTCAAACGAATCGACGTTGTTCTACGCAAACATCGGTTTGGCTCGTAGTCAAACCTGCTCTAAATTTTTTCTTTGGGTACGACTATGCGGTTCGAACGGAAAACTATTCCGTCTTCCACATGAATCTCTTCTTTGTGAGGCCAATATTGACGGGCGATTCCCGGGACTTCACACATGTCATTCGGCCAACCGTGGTCGAATAACTGTGTTAGACTCCGAAGCTCCTCATCATTTGCCGTTGCTTCCCGATACTCTTCGAGACGGTTGTCGTGTACAGCGATTTCAGCTACAACCGCCGTCGGCATCCCATACTCATCCGTTTCCGAACTAGGGTTACGGGATAAGTGGTCCGCCACCAGCAATTCCTTACCGGGCTTGTATTCCACATCTAATATCATATCGTTGCAGAGTTATTCTCATCTTTTGTAGCCTTGCTGGTACTTGATCGAGCGTCATCTTCATTGTGGCCTCGAGGGGCTTATGATCATTTTCGACCCTGAGGTTCGGTTAACCCAGAGTATAATAATGGGATTTGAAGCGACCAAACACGATTGCCAATAACTCTTTCTCTGTTTGAGCATATCGTTTCTGGCTCTCGGCGAGTGAGCGGCTGGCATAGGCGATCGGTTGTCCAGATCGTAGCAGACTTCGCCTAGCCCGTTCTGGGAGGCGTCCACCGATAGAACGAGAGGGATTTTCGGGTCGTAGTATTTCAAAACGTTGTCTTTGGTGAGATCTTGCTCCAGATCTTCGAACGCCCGTTGTTGCTCTGCGCCCCAGATGAACATTGCGTCTTCGTCGATTAGTTTGCGCAACGGGGCCGTCTTTTCTGAGAATTTGGGGATGAAACGTGCAACGTAGCTCAGCATTCCCAACAAGCTTTACACTCCCCTTACATCCTTCGGTGCCGTGAATGTTGATATATCTTTCACTCGTTCTTCATCCAACCGGACGCCATCTTTCGTTAAGATATGTCCGAGGTTCTTCACCGCTGGTCTTTTGTTTTTGCATTCGGCTCTATTGAGCACCAGGCCCACTTCCACACATGTCCTGAGCACCTCTCCGAGCCTTCGATCGTGCTCCTCTTCCCTCGATCTCCAGAACAGCAAGTCGTCCACGACGCATGTCACTCCTCCGAGATCCCCGAACAATTCATCGGTCAGTTGCTGGAATAAGTAGGAGGCGCATTTGATTCCATATGGCACCTTTGTGGAGCGGAACTTTCCGAATTGACATATAAAGGTGCACGGGAGTGAGCTTCGTCTATCCATCTCGACCTGCCAAAAGCCCTCGTCGGCATCGAGCGTGGTGAAGTATTTCGCTTCCAAGAGTTTCCCTAGGACGTTGTCCAATCTCTTCATTGGATGTGGACTTCGTTAGATGAATCGGTTGAGCTGGGTTGGGTCGAGGCATATCTTTAGCTTACCATCAGGTCTGAGGACGGGTACTATCTTGCTAAAAAATTCCGTCGGCTCCCTCAGCGGTACGCGGTACAATGACATTTTTCTTGAGCATCCTTTGCAGTTCCGCTCGAACTGCTCTATCGCAGGTAGAGCTGCGACATTCAGGCACTCAAAAATCGAGAAAGAGGCAGGCAAAAAGGCATAAAAACAGCCGGGAAAAGCGCTAAAATTAGGCAAAAAATGGCAACAAAGGCATCAAAGAAGTACCGATTTTTTATTCGTCCTCACCATCGATTAAGTTACACATCGGTATTATGTGATATTTTGCGTTCTCCTGAGTCAGAGACAATCTACGATCCGACATCAACATCTTAGACCTTGAGAAGGATCGCTCGACATCGTCGCTCACCATAGGAGCATAGCGGAACAAAGTCGTATCTGCTAAGGTGAACTGGGGCGGAACCGGCCCGTGAACTCGAACGACTGACGAAATTTCTCTGAAGACACCATAGCCCTCGTTGTTTTGCAGAACGCAGCGAAGCTTCGCCTTGATCGGACCGCTCTTTGGTCCGACTGCGGCGAAGACAGAAGTCTCGATCTCTTCCAGAATACCGAATGTTGTTCCAATGGGCTGCGCAGCACATTCCAGTTTTCCGATAGCCTCTGCAATTTTTCCGAAATGCGTCGCAATGTACACTAGCTGCGATTTGAGCTTCGGCTCCGATAGCAGGTTCTGGGATGTAGCAATGGAGAGCGCGTCTTCGGGATCAAAGCTCTTCAGAACTCCTTCGATGCTCTCGAAGTTCTCCGCATAGTAACACGCAGCCTTCAGCCAGGTGCCCCAGCGTGTTAAAACGGGCTCTGGAGGCTGACTTCATGATGCACTCTCGTCTCGGGACAACAATCAACGAAAACTCGTATCTGATGATTGATAATCTCGCTCGTCTCGGAGACGCTCTGAACGCTTGCTCGCCTGAAGCGCTCGCGGTGCAACTGATGGTGCATCGACTCGGCGTGCCCGAGCTTGCACATGCACGTTCAGCCCTGAAAGGTCTGAAACCGGGTCATAGTATGAATTTGAACGACTTCTTTCCGAATCGGAGAGTTCTGGACCTATCTTCTCTCCCGATTCGAGACCGAACCCGCGTTCTTTCTCACAATTTTGAGCATTCCGAGCCACCTCTCGACCTCTCAACCCGTGATGTCCCGCTTCCACTTGAGCCCCTTGGGCCTTTTCGTTGATTCTCTGATTGCCAGTCGCGAGTTCGAAACCGTTCCGTACCGTGATCTTCGTTTGGTGAGCCGTGGTACGAGAGACTCCATGACCTTCGACGAGAGGGCCCCCTTCTGCCACGCTGCCGCTCTGTGTCGCTCCAACCGGACCTCGAACCCCGCGCCGCTGCTACTCCCGGTACGCATTCTCGACCGCATTCACTGCTGCCTTGGTCAGCTTGCCCTCGCTCGGCTCGGCCCACTTGTCCCCCC